>NW_004086038.1:0-47941 GCF_000220395.1 Ichthyophthirius multifiliis
TTGATTTTTATATAGGAATTCCTTCTAAATTTAATGCGGATGAACATAGACATTATACTTTTACACCCAGAAATCTTACTTAGATAGTTTTCGGGCTATTGAGGTATGAGTTGAATAAGGATAATATAGGAGAGGCTCTTTTTAATGAACTAAATAAAAAGTTTAGGGATAAATTGGTTAATAATGAATAATAAAGTAAGTATGATGCATTTGTTACTTCTTTATTAAGATAAAATTTAAGCTTTTAACCAGTTCCAAACATTTACTTTAGTTCATGCGGGGGTTCTTCGAAAATATTGACTCGTTTAGAAAAAAAAGATTACATAACTTCCATAAATTAAGGCTTAATGATGCATGAGAGGGAGTTCAAAGAACTCAAACTTCATTTATTAGATGAAGTTTTGTCTCTCCTTTCAAGTTTGGATAGAGCTTTGAGTACTTCTGGTAGTATTTTGTTGTCTGGAAGGAGTGGTATTGGAAGAAGAAGTTGTATTTCATTAATTGGGACTATGTTAAGAATGGAAATAGTAAGTCCAAGTACTAGTAGGGACTATTCTACACGAGAATTTCAAAAAGAATTAAAAGTATTTTTAGAAAAAGCTGGTATTTAGAATAAAAATATTATTCTTTTTATCGAAGATCATCATTTGGTAAAAAGCGAATTTTTAGAAATTTTAAATAGCCTTATTTCTAGTGGAGAAATTCCAGGGCTTTTTACATAAGATGAAGTTGAGCATTCTTTCTAAAATGCTGATGAAATCAGAAGGGAATTCTATGGGAAATCCCTTTATGAGATATTTACTCTGAAAGTGAAACAAAACTTAAGGATAGTACTGAGTATGGACCATTCTAGGGAATAGTTTATATAAAATTGTGCATAAAATCCTGCTTTTTTTAGCAAATGTAATGTTATTTGGCTTACTGGATGGAGTAAAGAGTCTATGAATGTGATTGTGAAGGAAGAATTAAAAGAAGAGCTGGAATAAATGTAGTAATAAAAAGAAAAAGAAGAGATGATTAACTTTTTTGTTTCATTACATAAATATGGATTGGAAAAATCTTAAGCTTCTCCATTACATCTTTTTGCTCTGTTATAGACATATGTGAAAATTTTTAATATGAAAATTAATTCCAGAGGATCTAAAGTAAATATTTTTTTTTATAATTATATATTTTAATATATAGAGTACTCATTTAAAACAAGGTCTTTAAAAATTATAAGAAGCTAAAGAACTCGTGGATGAATTAAGTAAAAAAGCTCAAGTTAAGAAGGTCGAATTGGGAAAAAAATAGGCAGAAGCTGATTAAGCTCTTGTTTTAATCTCTAAAGCAATGTAAGATACAGCTGAAAGGAAGCAAGATTGTGAAAATATTAGATAATATTTATAATCTGAAGAGCTTAAAATATAAGACTCGAGAAATGAAGTTAATGAATAATTAAAAGATGTCTAAGTAAAAAAAATTATATAATTTTTTTATTTTAGAAAATTTAAAAAATAAATAAAAGCCTTTAATAGAAGCAGCTTAAAAATCTGTATAAGGAATAAATAAAGGTGATTTAGATTTTTTAAGAAATTTAAAAATGCCTCCTCCGGTTATTCATAATATCATGAAGGCTGTTTTGAGAGTTTTCGATAATAGCAATGACTCGTGGGCTGAAATAAAAAAATTTTTAGGTAATAGAACAGTTTTGGAAAATATAATTAATTTCGATCCGTCAATTATTACTCCCAAAATAAGAAAAGATGTTTAAGCAGCTATTAATGAAAACGAATCTTCTTTTAGAAAAGAAAATTCTTATAATGCATCTAAAGCAGTAGGTATTTTATTTTTTTATATTTACATGTATAAATATATATATATATATATATATATATATATATATATATATATATATATATGTATATATATATATATATATATATAATAACAAATAAAGGTCCTATGGCTGATTGGGTGTTAGCAGTTCTTAAATATAGTGAAGTTGTTGAAAAAGTATTACCTTTACAATAAAAGCTTTAAAAAATAGACTAAAGACTAAACGATAGTAGATAAAAATTATAAAATAATGAAAATGACTTAGTAAAATTAGAACAAAAAGTTGAATAACTAAAATAAAACTTCGCCTAAAAAACGCAATAAACTGAAATCCTTAAAACCGATTTAAAAAAAGAAGAAGAGATTTTATAAATAGCCTAATCATTAATAGATAAATTAAAAGATGAAAAAATTCGTTGGGAAGAGCAATCTGAATAAATCGAAAAAGAAGTAAAAAGTTTCCCTATCTAAAGTTTATTATGTGCTGGCTTTACCATTTATTTAAGTGAAAAAGACGAAAATTAACGAGAATAAGCCCTTCATGAATGGAAATAAATGACTCGAGCATAGAATTTTAATTTCTTAAAATTTTTAACAACAGAAAGTCAAATTTTAAAATGGAAAAGCCAGGGACTTCCTGGAGATTCTTTAAGTTTAGAAAATAGCGCAATGATTTTTAATTCGAGTAAACCTTGTCTTTTAATCGATCCAAACACATAAGCGACCGAATGGCTAAAAAAAGCAATTGAAAATGTCGAAATTTTGAATTAATAAGATCCTAAATTTACTAATTAACTAGAATTAGCAGTAAGTTTTTTATTAAAAAAATAAATATTATTTATTTATAAATTAAAGGTATTATTCGGAAAAACATTATTAATATAAGAATTAGATAAATTAGAGCCTATTTTAGTACCTATTCTAAGAAAAGATTTAGCCCATGCAGGTCCACGTTGGGTAGTTAATATAGGTGATAAATAGGTTAATTATAACGAGAATTTCAAATTATATTTATGTACAAGAAATAGCGGAATAGAAATTAGTCCAAACACTTCTTCCCTTGTAAGTATTATTAATTATACAATTACACGAAGTGGTTTAGAAGGAAAACTCCTTAGTATAATAATAAACCACGAATAGCCAGATTTAGAAAAGAAAAAACAAGAACTATTGGAAAACGAAGAATCACTTAAGATTTCTTTAGCAGAACTCGAAAGAAAACTGCTTGAAGAATTAGCAAATAGTACCGGAAATATACTTGAAAATACTGTTTTATTAGAAAGCTTAAATTAAACGAAAAGTAAAAGTCAAACAATATCTTAAAGTTTGCAAGAAAGTCAAAAACTTCAAGAAAATCTCGACTAATAAAGAGATGTATATCGTTTTTTGGCTATAAAAGGAGCTTAATTATTCATATGCATAAATGACTTGAAAAAAATCAACAACATGTACAGATACTCTTTAAATTATTTCATATAATTATTCAAAATGTGTCTAAAAGTAAAAAATTAATTCCCGTCTATGCTATAAAAACTATAATACTGTGCTTCCTATTTAAATAAAATTATATTTAATAACTTAGCTGCGTGTATTTTTAAATAAGACCGTCTTATGTTTGCTTTACACTTAGTACACGAAATGTACTAAGAGCAGTTTTAAAATAATGAATGGGATTTTTTACTTGGTAATGCTCCCATAGTAATTGAAAGTAAATAAATAAATACACCTAAATGGGCTTCTTAATATTCTAAAGATTTATATGCTTCTTTTGTAAATTCTTTTCAGAAATTAAACTCCAGTATTAATTTTAATGACAAGGATTGGGAAAATTGGAATTCATAAATTGAATGTGAGAAACATTTTCCTTCTTCAGCTAAATTAACTGCTTTTTAAAAAGTACTTATAGTATAGGTTTTTAGATCGGAAAGGTTATAAACTGTTCTAAACGATTTTGTATGTTAATAATTGTAAATATCCTCTGTTAGTGGTAACCCCTTCTCTTTTGGAATTATCAACTCAGAAGAAGTAGATATTAAAGCACCTGCATTATTTGTAGTATCCCCTGGTTCAGATCCTTCAACAGAACTAGAAGAATATGCCGAATAATCTATAGGCCGTTAAAATTTTCATAGTCTATCTATGGGAGGAAATTAAAATGATTTAGCTATTTAGAAATTAAAAGAAGTAATTTTTATATAAATATATTTTTTAAATAAATTAAATAAAAAAGGCTGCTCTAAATGGACATTGGTTATGCTTTAAAAATTTACATTTAGTAACTTCTTGGCTCCCTATCCTTGAAAAAGAGCTAAAAATGCTCGAACCGCATAAAAACTTTAGACTTTGGTTAACAACAGAAGCACATTAAAAATTCCCTGCAATTTTATTAGAATCATGCTTTAAAATTTCTTATGAATCACCTCCTGGTTTAAAAAAAAACATCGAAAGAATTTATTCTACATGGTCTTAGCAATATATAAGTAAAGGATCTCCTTAAAGAGCACAATTATTATTCATTTTGGCCTGGTTTCATGCCATCCTGTAAGAAAGAAGGACTTATATACCACAAGGATGGTCTAAATTTTACGAATTTTCTTATGGCGACTTACGAGCAGGTACTTAAATTATCGAAAGTCTCATCCATGATTCTTAAGGAAAAAATTTAAACTGGGAAACACTCTATGGTCTTTTTGAAAACGCTATATATGGCGGTAGAATAGACGAAATTTTCGACTTAAGAGTACTAAAAGCTTATATTCATTAATATTTTAATGCTCCAATGCTTTAAGGTACTAAAAAATTATCTAATGGAGATGTTATTCCATAGTCAAATAATATAAATGAATTTTAAAAAATAATCAAAAATTTAAAAGAAACTGATTCTCCAATGCTTTTTGGACTTCCTTTAAATATTGACAAGGCAGTACAGAGATATAATACTTAGTAAATATTTAATAGTCTTAAAGTTATAAAATAGGCCAGTAGTGAAGATTTAAAGTTCGATAAAGAAAAATGGTAACAATAACTTTCTACTATAATAAATTTATGGAAAAATCTTTATAAATCCTTCACTGATCTACCCTAAATTAAACCTTAGAATCTCCTCTCGACAGACCCTGTGGAATCCTTTGTTTATTTAGAAGCCTAGTAATCATATTAAATGATAGAAAAAATTTAAAATAGCATTGAAGGGTTAAATAAGGTTCTTTTTGGAAACGGAATTTTGACTTCAGAGATATAAGCTATTGGATATGAATTAATGTTAGGCAATGTACCTTAGAAATGGTCCTAAGTATGGGAAGGGCCAGACAATTGTACTTCTTGGTTAAAAGGCTTTTGTTCTAGAGTATATTAATTGAAAAAATGGATAGAGTCTTTAAAAAATTAGTAACTACTCGAAAAACCCTTGAATCTTTCAGACTTGTTCCACCCTGAAATTTTCCTTAATGCAGTAAGGTAAAAAACAGCAAGAAATATTTAAGTTCCTTTGAATGAATTAAAAATAGTAGCTTCTTTATAAGAAAATATTATCTAAGCAGATATTATAGTCAAAATAAAAGGAGTTTTATTATAAGGATGCAGTATTTAAGATGGATTTTTGATAGATTCAGGAAATGAGTTGCCGGAATTCGTTGATTTACCAATATTAAATATTGCTTTTATACCTAAAAATTAAGATGAATTTTATAGTTTGGATACTTTAGGAGTATTTTAAATTATTTTTTCATTTAATGATTATAATTTTTTTTTTTTTTTAGGAATTCCCAGTTTTTGCGAGTGCAAGCAGAGAAAAATTAATAACTAAAATTAATTTACCTAGCAATGGGGATATTAAAGAAAAGATTATTGCAGGTGTAGCTTTAATTTTATAAAATAATTGAATTAAAAATATATAATAATATATTTTTTATAAAATATTTATTTATTTTTTAAAATTATATTTAATAGCTAAAAATATTTTATTTTATATTATTTTAAATTTAATCTATAATAAAATTATAAATTATCAATAATTAAAATATTCATTTTATAATTTTAATTAAATTAGTTATTTTAAAAAAAAATTATTTAAAATTTATAAAATGAAAATAAGAATATATTCTTTATTTATATTTTTAATAACAATAAAACACCTAAATTTTTTAGAATTCAAACAACTAGATTAAAAATACAATATATAAAATTTAAATCAAGATTAATATTAAAATGTTTTTGTTTATATTCCAAATCAAAATTTCGAAATTCTTAAAGCCATTAAATTCAATAAAATAAATAATTTTTAAAAAGCTCCTTTATTATATATAAGCGAAGAATAAGAAAATATTTAAAAAATAGTATAAGACAATTTAATTGATATAAATGTTTAGTAATGTAGATTGAATATTTTTTAAGTTTGCTAAATTCAATATTAAAAAAATTAGAAGAAAATTTTTTTATATATGTAAAGTTAAATTACATAAGACATAAATTTTGATATTGTAGATTTATAAGAAAATAATGTTTAAATTTAGTAAGAAGACTAAATACTAATAAGCATAAAAAAGTAAAGAATTTAAATAATTTTAGATAATTAAAAAATATATTTGAATTAAAAAATATTCATTTAACTTTTTATTTTATCAAATTCTAATATTTTATAGGAAAACTATATCTAATCTATCAAATTCTAATTATATTAAAATTTATAAGAAAATAAAATAATTAATTTGTAATAATATTAATTAGTAAATAATAGTATTTATTAACTTCATTTTAATATTACTTAGGAAATAATTTCTTAAGGAAATCTATTTTTAGAAATAGATCCAATTTCGGAATATGATAAAAAATTAGATAATAAAATAGGAATATAGACATAAAATATTTTAAAAAAATACTATAGTTGCTAAATAACTTAACGTTTTTGGGGAATATTAGATAATTTGAATAAAAACATAACTATAAAATTTTTAAATTTTATAAAAAATAATTAAGAAAATTATTTGATTGAATTTAAATTTGTTTTTGATTAGCCTTTGTAATATATAGTAATTTTATAATTTGAAGAAAATGAAAATAGTAGCTTAAAATACCAATTTGAAAATTAAAACTTATTATCTTTAAATAAATCTGAAATACATTAATTTAATGATTAAATATACTTAACAATTATAAAATAATAAGAAGAATAATAAAAAGAAGAAAAATATATTGAGTTTTTTATAGATTCAAATTATAAAATTGTAGAGTAAAAAATTAATATAGAAAAAGAACCACTAAAAATAAAATTTCTATAAATATATGAATATATAATAATTACTGGTGTTATACTTACTATATTTATATTTTTTATAATATTTATAATAATAAAATATAGAGTTAATAACAACTATGCTATTTAAGAATTTGTAGATATTAATGAAAAAAGTGTTGAAGATCCTTAAAAAAGCTCTGATTTAATTTCTTAATCGCAGTAAAGATAAGAAAACTAAAATAATCAAAAAAGTAAAAAAATAGAATTTAATAATAAATTAGATGGATTGACTATAAATTCTTCTTAAAGAAGAGATTCTTCTTAAAGAAGAGATTCTAAAAATATTACTAGTGATAATATTAAGACCTTAAATATATAGAAAGTACCGAAAAGTTTTAATAGAAGAAAAGATCTTAGAATTTAAATAGAAGATTGATACAATTAAAAATTATATTTTATTTTATTTTTATTAAAGTTTGCTAAATTAAAAATAAAAAAAATAAGAAATTTTGAATTTTAAATTATATAAATAATATTTTTTTTTATATATGAAAAATACAAAGAAAAAAGATTTAAAAAATCAATAATAAAAAATAAAATATATTTAATGTAATAGACTTTAAATAAAATAATCTTTATAAATTTAATATGATTACACTTTTATTTTATTAATATTTAATTGGATAAAATTTACTTAAAAAATTTGTGTCTAAAATATTAATTTTTTTTTTTAATTATGAAATTTTTTCGAATTATAAAAAAATTTAATAAAAAAAAATAAAAAACTTTAATAATGAAATAAGATTTTGTATGTCTCACAACTGATTAAGACTTAAATATTAAAAATTGTTAATAAGTTTAAATTCCAAACAAGTATACAGAAGAACTCATAGACTTTTTTTAAAATTTAAATAAGTAAGTGAAAAATTCAGATGAGAAACCTATTAAATTTATATAGAATGAATATAATGGCGTTAATATTGATAATAGTAACCAAAATAAAGGCTAGATGAATATAAACTTATTAATTTAAGATAAATTTGAAAATTAATATAAAATAATAAAAGCGAATAGATTATAGTCTTTATTAGCAAATTCCAAAACCTTAAATAAAGACATACAAAACTAAAATTACAATAAAAAAATTAGAATTGATATATTAGGAACTTGTGATAAAAAATAATATAAATCGTTTTAAATTTAATAATAAAATGAATAAAATACTTAAAGCATTTTCTAAGTTTAAAAAAATATTTAAAAATAAAAAAATAAAAAAGAAGAAATAAAATAAATAAATTAGTAAAACATATTTATATAGAAAAATTATTAAATTATAACATTAAAAATAGAAAAATTAAAGAGAAATAAATAAATAACATCGCGAGCAAATGAGAATTAAATATAAATAATATATTTAAATTAAATAAAAAGTCATAATATTCATATAAATAAAAAATAAAATTAAATCATTTTTTTTAAAAATTAAATTTTTATATTTTTTTTATAAAAATATCAAATCTAATTTTTAGAATTTAACAATTTATTTAACTTATAATTTTCTTAAGATAAAATTTCTATTTATTATTAAACATCCTATATATTTTATAAAAAAACCTAAGACTGATTAGCTTTTTCTTTCCAATAATTAATATCTTCGTTTTTGGCATAAATTTCATTATGTAAGTTTCTAATTGTTTATTCATTCATATCAACTTCTTATACTGTTTAAAATTGTTTTTTGCTAATTTAATCCAAATCTTCTTCCATTTAATTAATAACATTCAAATTATGTACTATAATATAAAAAATAAATAAATAAATAAATAAATAAATAAATAAATTTATATATTTTTATATAATTATATATATAATTATATATAAATTTAATTTTTTTACAATAATTATCTCTTAATCCATTATAAGATTCTTAAAGTTAAATAGATTCTCCTTATTTATAATGAATAACTTTGTCTTATTTTTGATTTTATTCCAATAGAAGTGCTATTTTATCTTCATATTAAGAAACACTTTATGCAACCAATCTAATTTAATTATTTTTTTCTAATTCTTTATCATAATTTGAATTATCTTATTGTAATAATGTAGTAGGTTAGCTCTAAAAGATTTATACGGGTGTATTACCTATTATTACAGGAGCTTAAGTAGGAACAGAAGCTTAGACAGGAATTTGATGTTGCCCAACAGTATGCATTTGAATAGGTTATTATGAAAATGTTTACTTAGGATGCATTTTTTATTTTTTGCTTTCTTTTAAATTTAAAAAAAAAAATTAAAAATAAAACTTTAAATAATTTATGTAAAAATATAATTACATCAAAAATATGTTTTATTTTTTTATTTCTTTAATAACAATATTTTTTTTTTTATAAAATTTATTATTTAGAATAAAAATAAACTATTAAATATAATTTTTTTGAAAAAATATTTCTTTTGTATTTAAAGATAAATGAATTATATATAATTTATATTAGTTTTTATAATTTTTTAACTTAAATATATATTTTATTCTATTTTTTATAAGGTCGTTATAAATAAAATATAAAAAAATAAAATAAAATATCTATATTATTTGTGATAATTTGTACATATTTTCTACTATTATCAATGTAAATTATAATTGGTTAAGATATAAATATTATTATGAAATTAAATGAGTAATATTAATATTAAGTAAGTAACTTGTATTGTAAGCTATTAAAAATTTTCATAAATTTTTAAAATTTATATAAACGTTAATAAATTATATTAATGAAACAATTTTAGCATTAATTAAAAAATTTTTGCCTTAATTTTTATTACTCAGAATCTTATACTTTGTAAAAAACTCAATTATTAGTAATAATAATATTTTTTTTCAATTTTTATTGTTTATTTAAAAATATATGTGATATAAATTATTTTATTTTATTTTTATTATTTATAAAAAAAAATAAGAAAATATAATATTAAAAAAAAATTAAGAAAATATATATATTATATACTATATATCAATATATTTAATTTTTATAATATTTATATATATTATTTTCTTATAAATAAATATTAAAATATTTTCATTATAAACCAAAAGTAGCATATTCACAATACGTAATATATATAAATCCATCTTAGTCTTTATATTTGTTATAGACTTCGGCAACACTTTAATCTTTATGTTTTATTTTCCACAAAAAAATAAAAATAATAATAATATACCTCCTCTTAATAAAGTATTATCATTTACAAATAAATAAATTGCGTCTGCTTTATTTAAATTCATTTTTCTTCTTACTATAGAATTAAGTTAAAAAACTTTTAACTTATCTTAAATTAAAAACCTTTATTATTTATCAAAAAAAATAAATAATGTTAAAAAATAGTTACTTAGTTCTATCTATTTACTCAAGGTTAGATTTGTTATGTTTTTCAATAATAACAGGTATTTTATCTGAATAAAGTTTTTTTATTTAATCACATTCCTATTTTCTTTCTTCAAATGATAGTTATTATTTATATGGTTTTTATTTTTCCATTTTAAATAAAATTATATTTTAAATTTTTTTTTTTTTAAGAATATAATATATCATTAAAAAAAATTAATTTATAATATAAATTATTTATTCTTTTTTAATTTTTTTAGAGCCAAATGAGTATTATATTACGAAAATAATATTTTAAATTAATCAGAAATTTTATTGTATATTTATTAACTTTAAAATAATATAATTATTTTAATATATATAAAATATAAATCAATTATTTAGTTTAATAATATTTTTATACTATCTATTATTTTTTTAATAAATTGTATTAGTATTATTTATATTTTAAATAGAAAAATAATGCAAAATATTTTAATTTATATTTAGAATTATTTTATATAAACATATATTTTAATAAATTCTATATTAATTTTAATTTAAAATATTTTATATGTATTTATAATATATGGAATGTTTTACATATCTATAAAAAAGTATTTAGATATATTTATTCTGAAAAATTTAGTTTTATTCAATTTAAAAATCGTTTATCCGAATTTTTGTTTTTTTATAAAATAAAATATTTTAGTATAGATTGGCAAAAAAAGAAGCTTTATTTTATATTTAATTAATTAAACCTAAAAATATTAGCAATAAAAAAATAAAAAAAAATTATTAAAGAAAATTAATAAATAATTAAAATGGATAAATTAAGTAAAAACTTAGAAGAACATATAAACATTTAAACTAATATAACTAAAATTTTAGAAGAAATGTATAATATAATAACTATTTATTAAAAAGAAATAGCCTCAAACAATTTTTAATAATTATAATTTTTTTAATAACTTGTTTTTTTAAATAATTACAATTAATAATTTATATAGATTTAGTCATCAATGGAGGAATAGTTTTTTAAAAACTCTATTTATTTTAAAAGAATATAAGATTAATATATTTAAATGTAAAGCTATTTAAATAAAAATGAGAATTTAGAAAAAAAAAAAAAAATCAGAATCAAAAAAAAACAAATCCAAACTTTAAATGAATTAAAAATAGAATAAAATAATATTATTATTGAAAAATAAGATTAAAATAACTAAATATAAATTTTTAAAACAGAAAACCTAGTTTCAAATTAGACTAAAAATATAAAATAAGAAGAAAATCAAGAATATGTTTAAGAAAAAACTCAAAAAAATACTTAGTTAGAAAAAAAATCATTATAAGAATAATAATAATAATAATTAGATTATAATCTTTCAGAATTTCACAGCTATTCAAATTATCTTTTAAACGATAATTTTATAATGCAAGAGTCACCTTGCTATTTGAATCTTACCTTAGAATTAGACAAAAATAATAATTTTTCTTACCTTAATGATAATAGAAAAATAGATAATTTTTTGGATTTTAATTAAGTTTAGTAATTAATTTAAATTGATTAAAATTTAAACTTTGGATTTGATGATTAAATTTCTAATATTAATGTAAAAGCAGAATCTAAATCTAATTTTTCATAAAAAAACATTCAAAATAATTAAAATCAAATAAACAAAAAAATCAAGAAACCTCAAAAAAATATAAACAGTAATTTTATAAATATTAAATCCTTATCATAAGTATAAATAATTGAAATAAATTAAAGTGAAGTTAAAGATGCAGCTAATATAGCAAAAAGATTTGGGGTATCTTATTAGTCTATGAGAAAACATTTAATTAAATTACGATAATAAAGATTATAAAATGAAAATTTATAATGAAAAATTATTTCTGTATATATAACACTAAAAATATATAATATTTTATATTATTTATATATTTTGTTTAATTTTTTTATATATGTTTTATTTAAAAGAAAATGTTTAGCTTTTATTATCAATTAAATGAAGTGTCTTAATACAAATTATTTTTTTAATTCTAAATACATAATTAAACTCCTCCTACACATATTTAACTTTATTGTTAAGTTAATAAATTTTTTTAAACATTATTTTCCCCAATATTAATTATTTATTATCCATTTTTTGATATTTCGATATTATTCATCCTTTCATATGTAGTTTTTCCTTACAAAATATTTTATATTTAGACATTTATAAGAATTCTTTTTTATTAAAAAAAAATATTAATTATAATTTTTTTTAATTAATTAAATTAAAATAACATTAAAATAAAATAAAATTACAAAAGTAAAAAATCAATAAAAATTCCTAAAACAATTGAATAAATACAATTAATTTTATGCAAAAAATATATATTTTTTAATTTAATTCTAATCCGAATCTATTAACTTAATTTTTATCAAAATCTTTTTTTTTTTTATAAAGAAAAAAAACTAGTTATAAATACATATAATAAAAATTACATAGACAACATTAAATAGCAATAATCATAAAATAAATAAAAAGTGTAATTATAAATATGAAAAAAATAAAATAGTTTTTTGCTCCAATACAATTATTAACCCAAGGGCAATGATGATCATATACAATAACACATTTTTAACAAAAATCACAATGTTTTGATCTTAAGGGCTTTATAATAATACAATCATAGCAAATTTATTTATTTTCTTTATATTTTTATAAACATTATAATTAATATTCTAATGTATGTTATTGGTTATTTAGTGATATATATCCCGGATTTTTAAGACAACTAAAAATAAATGAAAAAAAACTCAAAATAAAAAACAATAAAAATAATATTATTAAAAATAAATCATCTATAACTATTTTTTTTTAATAAAAGTTTTTTTTTTTTTATTACATGGAAATGTAAACAAAATATTAAAAGAAGTCATTGATAAATATATAAATAGAAAAATAAATAATGGAATATGTGTTTTTTTTACAGGATTTATAGGTTTTTTTAAATGAATATATTCCAAAAATCCATTTTTCAACTATAAAATATTATAAATTTATTTATCTTTTTTCTAAAAAGCAATTTGTACTGCATCAATCTATTAATTATTTTTAATATAAGGATTAGCCCCTTTATTAATCATTTTAATTGCCAAATAAGGACACTAACCTTAATTTGCAATAAAATGTATAGGAGTATTTCCATCATTATCTTATTGATTTATATTACTTCCATTCGGAATTAAATAAAGTACTGTTTCTTCTGATCTAAAAATAATTCGAAATTTTTTATAAGATATAAAAAAAAAACCTTGAAAAGCAAGCATAATGTAAAGGAGTACCCCCTGAATTAGTTTTTTTATTAATATCCATTCCAAGTTTTACAAAATAATGTATAATTTATGGTTAATTTCCTTATGCTGCTAAATGTAATACATTTAATCCACCTTTAGCCAATACTAGGTAATTTATTTTATAAGAAAGCATTTTTTGAATCATTTTTAAATTTCCTTTATATGCTGCAATATGAAAAGGAGTATATTAGTCGTAATTTTATTCTTCAGATAATTCTTTAACTTATATTTTTTGGATAATATTATTTTATATTTAGAAATCTAAATGGCAAAACAATATATCAAATAATTCTATGTTATCATAAAAACAGGCATAATGCAAACAATTATATTGTTTTGAGTCTTTTATATTATTTAATAAAAATTAGTGATTATTTTCGATTAAAATTTAATTTATTTTTTCAATGTTTTATTCAAAACATGATTAAATAAAAGTTTTTTCCATAATATAAGTTATTCAATTATATATTAATATAAATAAAATAAAGATATAATAAAAATAATTATATATAATTTATATATTAAAATTAATATTGATGTATGAATATTTATATATTTAATTTTATTTTATTTATTTTTATTAATTTTATTTTATATATATATATATATATATATTTTTTTTTTTTCCTTAAATAAATAATAATTTTATATTTTATAAAAACCATTTTTTACCTTAAATAAATAATTATATTATTAAAGCAATCAAACTATAAACTTTATTTATGAAAATAATTATGTAAAACTCCAAAAATATAATTTTCTATATACTTAAAAACATAACAAAAAAATTAAAAAAATAAAGTAAAAAAGAACGAAAAATATAAAAATAAATGCTTAGAAACCATCTATTATATGAAAAGAGCTTATTACACACACATAAACACACACACAGCTCAATAGAAAATAAAAATTAATATTTGCAACAAATATTCCCATATATGCCCAAATAAATTACATAATTTAAGCTGTTGAAATATTCTAATAACTATTAAACATTCTTTTAGTAAAATTAGACTAATATAACATTACCTAAATACTTTGAAACCAACTTATTTATATAAGAAGATAAAATGGAAGATTTTCTGTTCGCAACCTCCACAAACAATAAAAATAATTAATGAATTAACTTCCAAATTTTTAATAAAAATTTAAGCAAATGAATAAAAAGTATCTACATCCACCTTTATTTCTACAAAATATATTTTTTTTTCAATAAAAAATATATATTTTCTGTTCTTAAATACAAATCTAAATGGAAAAACTTTAATAAAACCTCATATAAAAGTATTGGTGTTTTCCAAAAAGCCAAGAAAAAACTAAAATCCCTCAAATAAAATTTTTATATGGTAATTTTCTCAGCTTTTAAATATTAAATATTAAACATTGAAAATTAACTTTAAATAATTTAAATAATTAATTACTTTAACATACTCTAAATTTTTTTTTTAAAAAAAAGGTATAATAATAACTATGAAATTCGAGTTTTATTAAATTCAAAATCTACTGCTCAAGTATCGGATGTGGTCAATTAGGTATATTTATTAAAGGTATTTATAGAAGTTTAGATAGAAAATGTTTCATTTTATCTAATAATAAATTATATAAAAAATAATTTTTAGCTTTTTTTATAAAAAAAGAAAATTTATTAATGTAATCTTTTACCAAAAATATACCACTAATTAATTAATATATAAAAAATTAACATATTATGGGAAATATCCATATAAGAGCTATAATTTACATAAATTAACTTACTAAAAATTATTTTTTTAATTCCTAAAGCCCTATAATCCTATAATTCTACCAAAATAATCATCCATATATACAATGCATTTAAGGTTTGATTTTTATTTCTTTATTTTCTCATCAAATATATAGGAGAAAAATGGGCTATTTATATTAAAGATATGCACGTTTCTTGAACATAATGTGGCCTTCTACCCGTAAATAAGTAACTTGAAGCCATATAAAATTATTTATAATCTTAATGTTGAATTATTTTAACTTTGAGGACTAATATAATATTAAAATTGAAAAATAAACCCTCTTAGAGATTATATGCCTTCAATGTGCAATTAGTACGAAAATATAACATATAATAACCTGATTGCCTCTTATTAATATATAGTCTAATATACGGATGAGGGATGTGATAAAAATATTGATTGTTCATTAAAAAAAATTAATATCAGATTGTATACTTAAAAATTATTATTGTAGGAGAAAATGACGCTTTAAAATATTGTAGTATCAGATTTTATAAAAATTTGTAAATGCAGAAAATTAAGACAGTAAAATTTTTATTTAATTAATAAGACAAGGATTTTTAAATTAGGATATTTTTTTATAATTTGATATTTCATTAAAATGTATGAATATATTATAAAGAAAATACTAATGCATCTATAATAAATAAATTTATATCTAATATTTTAAGCTTATCAAAATAAAGGATATTAAATAATTATTAGTATTAAAATAAAAGAAATAAAATAATAATAATAATATTGATTATATAAATTAAACAAAAAAATTATATATATATATATATATATATATATATATAATATAAATAATTATTTTAATTATAATTTTCTATAAATATTTAAATAATTTAATAAATAAAAATATTTTTTATTTATTTTTTAATTAAATAAAAAAATTTTAAAATAAATAATTATTTTAAATATATATATAATTATTTTCGTCAATATTAAGACATTCTTTAATAATATGATTTATTCTAATTTTCAGGACTTTATCTGCAACATAAAAAGCAACTTAAAAATGCATTAAAAAGTAAATAAAATCCTACTCCAATACCTATTCCATAAACTATTTTTCCATAAGATTAAATAAAATCGATGAACTTTTCTCTACAGCTTTCATTATTAGGTGCTCCTCTATTAATATCTGAGAAATAATAAATACTAGGTTAGAAATCTTTAGGTTATTTACACATACCAATACAATTAAAGCTTTCTTCCAAATACTTAAGCCATTCGCTCTATAATTTTAAAGGACTAGATGAAGGAAGTTTATCATATTCCTAGCAATTTTAAACTCTAATAGCCAATGTTTTGTCTTTAGGATCTACACTATATTATTTATTAAAAATTTTTAATTTATTAATCAAATCTACATTAGTAGCCAATACATAGCATTTACAAGTTGCTGAACAGAGCATACTCTAGGCTAAATTATAGGCCTATTCAGATTCTGTAAAAATTTTAAACTCTTCTTTAGTTGATATACATTTATCATCTTTAATATTGATTATATTATTATTAGTTACTGACATGAAGAAAAATCCTACAAACAAAAATACCAAAGCTAATACCATAGAAAATATCTAAAATAAGAAAATACAACATGGATTTCGTTTCCTGCCTCCAATTATTCCTATTGTAGATATTATTAATAAGAAAACACCACCCACAATAGTTGCTGCTAAGAAACTTTTCTACCATGTAATATTGGAGTTCCATGTCTCTTTTTTATATGCTCCTTTGTATATGGCAAATATTAAAGCGGCAATACTTACAAGCAAATTTATGTAAGATGTAAATGATATATAATATTAGAGGCAAGACTTTTTCTAAGTTTAAGGTTCGTTATATTTTTGATACATTTTTATTTTTAATACTTTTTTTTATATATTTTATATATAATTATTATTTATATTTAATTAATTTTATATAATATTAATTTTTTTTTTAAATTATCAGAGAATAGAAAGAAAATAATAAATTATAAGGTAAATATAAAACTTTAATAATAATAAATAATTAAATATAATTATAAGAAATAATTATAAAAATGTTTTTATAAACCATAATATAAATATCATAATAATAATAAATTATTTAATAAAAAAATACAATAATTAAATGTTATTTGATTAAATTTAGAAAAAAAATAATTTTTTTTAATATATTTATATATTGTTACAATTTAAATTAAAATCAAGAAAAGCTGAATAGAAACTAAAAGAAAAATCATAATCAAAATCAAAATTAATAAAAGATACTAAAAAATATTAAATTTAACATAATTAATTTTAAATATATATAAAATAATATATATTAATATTAATATGAGTGATAATTAAAATAAATCTAAGCAATTGATTTAATATCCTAAGGGTGATATTTTCGATAATTATGAACCCTAAGATACGCCCGAAAAATTTGATTATTTAAAAGCAAAATATATATTCCGTTTTCCATTTACAATAACATCAATAAAATGGGGAATTGCATTAGGTTCAATGTTTGGTCTTCATATATTTATTAAAACAAGTATTTTTTTTAATGAATTTCAAAAATAAAAATAAATAAGGAAAACCTATTGATGCCGCTTATTGGTTTGTTTGGGGGACGATTCTTACAGCAATGCCAATTTGGTATTTTTTATTAGAAAAATAAAATAACTATATTTGATTTAAAAAAGGGGATTTTTTATGTTTAAATATTCCTTTTACACAATGACTTTGCGTAAATTTGAAACAGAATAACATTAATAAATAGAAGACACGTTTTTAATGAAATCATATTTATTATAAAAAGCTGAATTAAGCGATCCAAATATAAAAGAAGATATTTTAGTTAAAAAAATATAAGCTAAAGCTAAGTAAGAATTAAAGTAAGCCCAAAAATTAGATGAATTACTTTAAAACACAAATTACGAAGATTTTGAATTGTTAAACAAATAAAAAGATTAAAAATAAAATGTTTGAATTTTTTTAAAAAAAACATAAGTATTTATTTATAATAAAAATTATATTAAAGTTAAAATATTTAAAATATTATAATAATATAATAAAAAAAATCAACATGAACATCTTTTCTACTATTGATTATCAAACGGACTTCCTTACTATTAATTATTCTATTCATTCTATAATTTAAAAGCTAAACCTTAACTTTAATCAAACTTCTTTTACCCATCTAGCCCGTTATTATTATTTTAACCATTACTATTATTTGCATCAGCAAGAAAAATATTTTTAATTTACATTCCTACTGTTTAAAATAATTAATTAATATTAATATTATCTTTCGCAGAAGTTTCAAGAAAAGGAATTCCATATTAATCTGCCAATTATTATCCTTCACTCTTATCAACTTTCCTTTAAATATCCCCTTCATCACATTTATTCCCAACTAAAACTTTTACTACATTACTCTCACTTATATGTTCGCTAATTTATTAAAGCCAACTTCTTACATTTGTAAAACTTATCCTATCTGTTATACTATATACTATTACAACTGCCGATGCTCCATTATAATATGTTTGAGTTATTGTCTTGAATTTTTCTTGTCCGGCAGTGTCCCATATTTATAATTTTATGCTAGTCTCACCTACTTTTATTGTTTTTATTTTAAAGTCGACTCCTATTGTTGCCTTGTAATTTGGTTAATATTAATCACCGGCAAATCTTAATAGTATATTTGTTTTGCCCACCGAACTGTCACCTACTAAAAGCATTTTTATCATGTAATCGTAATTTTCTTAAGCTATTTTTTGTTTGGTTTGTTCATTATTTTTATAAGTTAATTTTTATTTTCGAAGTTTTGAAGTTATTTTATGCAATTTTTTTTAAGTATTTAAAATTTATTTATTTAATTTTTTATTTATTTTCTATATTATTTTATTTATATTTTTAATTTGCATTTACATAATTTTTCTTTTATTTTTAATTTATGTTGAATTTTTTTTTTATTAATAATGAATTTTGTGGTTTTTTTTTTTATTCGATTAGAATTTTTATTTTTAAACTTTTACTATAGAAAAATATATGTGTATTATTTATTTTATATAATTAAATATTAATTTAATAAATTAATTAAAAAAATAATATATATTATAAATAAATTAAAATATAATTTATTTATAATATTAAATATATAAAAAAATATTTATAATAAAATATTTATATATTAATTTGTTTTTCGTTTGCTTGATTATTTTATAAAAAATTTATGAAATTTTAATATTAAAATATATTTTATAATTATTATAAAAAAAAAGACATAATAAATTTATATTTTTACTTTATTATCTATCAATTATAATAAATTATTTTTTATATATTTTTATAAATTTATAAAAATCCCTATAAAATGTTAACTATAATAAATAATTATTAATATGAATATTTTATATACTAATATTATAAAATTTTATAAAATAACATAAAATAATAGTAATAGTTTATTTATTTGAATTAAACTTACAATTTTAAATATTTTTATTTTTATTTTTTTTATTATTTTTTAGTTTATAGTTGTTTAATAAATTGTATCTTTAATTTTTTTTTTTAATATATTTGTTATTTTTATTATAATTTTTTTCTATAAATACTAAAAAAATCAGACATAAAAAAATAAACAAATTTAAATAAAAAACAAAAAAAAACAAAAAAATGAATAAAAAGATGATACTTTTACAAATATTCTTAATTATATTCTTAGTTTCTAGCATTCTTTGTCAAAGTTAACCTAAAGATACTTCATGTATATAAAATATTTTTATATGTATATATTTTTAAAATATATAGAATAAATAATGAATGAAAAAGTATCATTATTCAAGAAAAGAATTATAGAAGATATATGCTCTAATAATTGTTTTGAACCTGGTGTGTGTTGTTATTGTATGTAGACTTTAAAATCTACTTGCTGAATTTTATTTAAATTTATATATATATTTATATTTATATTTATATTATATATTTTTTATTAAAAGTTTATTATTTAAGTTTAAAATTTATTATATTCATTAATATTCATATTATCAAACTTTATTTTTTATTTTAAATTTTATTATTTTTTTTTATTTTATTTTTAAATTAATTAAAATTAAATAATTAATAATTTTTATTTAAATATTCTAAAAAAAAATATTTTAAATATATCCAGTCTAAATTGAATTTTATTATTATTATTTTTAAGAAAATTAATTTTTTATTATTTTTAAGAAAATTAATTTTCTATTATTTTGTGGTAAATATACCACAATTTTTTTTTAAGAAAATCTACTTTTTATATTTTAAGAAAAAATAAAAACAAAAAATTTCAGTTTTAGTTTGATGTAAATAAACCTTTATAATCTTGTATTTAATAAAAATAGTATTAGAAATATAATATATTCTAATACTTTTAATGCAAAAATATTAGTCAATTCGGTTTTTTTATTTTTCTTTTAGATTTTGAAGTTATATTGAATTACTTTTTATTGATATTTTTACTGAAAATAATTAATTATATAATTTATAAAATAAAAACATTTTTAATATTTATAAAAATATTAATTATAATTATATATATTTATATATATTTAATATATCTTTAATTAAATTAATTATTTAATATTCGATAATAATAAAATATCTTTTTTATTTTTATAAGATACACAAAAAATTATTAATTTTATTTTTTATCTATATAATATTTATAATTTTTCATTTTTAATATATAATGTACATAAACCTCCGCTTCGCCTATATTTTACTAAAAAAAATTAAGCAAATAAAAAATGAATAAAAAAATCATATAAAATATATTCATAAATTAATTAATTATAATTATTTTTAAACGAATTAAGAAAAAAATGAATAAACATTTCTATTAAAATTTCAATTTAATCTTCATATTTATTATAAAATTTAATTTAATAAAATACAAAGTATCTTTTTAACATCTAATTCAGAATTTATTATATTAATTTTTAAAAAAATTAATAATAAATTTTTAGTTTATTTTATAAATTTAAAAATATTAATTTTAAATTTATAAACAACTATAATCTTTTTACAAATGATACATGCAAATTATTATGAAAACATTATTTAAAATTATTATTTATATATTGTATTATTTATTAAAATGTTTCTAATGAAAAAAATTATACTTTTATTTTTATTTTTAATTATTGTTTAAATAAATGTAAAAAACCATTTTGCTAAGAATGTGATATAAATTTATATAAATGTGAGAAATGTGAAGATGGCTCTATATTAAATGATTAAAACTTTTGCGAAGTTTAAAATTGCCCTGCATTTTAATATGGAGATAGTGAAAAATAATGTATTATTGAATGCAAATAAAATTATATACCTAATAAATATTACAATTATTGTTAGTAAAATGAGTAATTTTCATATTAGAACAAATATGGATTTCAAGGATTAAATGCAAGCATGTAAAACTCTATTGTTATAGATTATATAAGATAATTATATTTAATAGTCTCCTAATACTAAGTTTAAATTTATAATTAATAAGATTTTTAGTTAATTTACACTTATTAATATTAAAAGATTTTACACTAAAATAACTTTTATATATAAGATAAAGGAATTTTATTTGTTATAGATCTTGAAGGTAATATTGAATTCATAGATATTTTAAATAATAGTTTATTCTATTATTATAATATACCTATTAAGTAAAGTACCAAATTATTTTATTATGGAGTAGAGGATAAATTATTCTTTATAAATAATTAAGATAAATTATAAATATTATAAGGAATTTCCAAAAGTTTAAGTTCTATTGTTTCTAAAACTTTAGACTACAAAATTTTAAACGTTTTATAAATAGATTATTTATTAATCTAGAATAGAAATTTATTAGTTATTTGTAGTGTAAATTTTGAGATATTAGGATTTGATATAACTAATTATTAATTAATATTTTAGAATACTCCAGTAGTCTTTTAAACCAATAAATCATTTTATATAAATGCAAATTTAAATTAAATTATTTATGATAATTAAGTTGAAAAATATTAATCAGTCTTTATTTATTCAATAGATTTATAATAGTTAAAAAACGTAAAATTTTAAAATGTTACAAATGCTCTTATTGATACTAGAACAAATTTTTTCAAAGAGTATATTTGTAATTTTATAAGAAAAAATGTGTCTTTTCCTGTTATTGAATATAGAAGTTTATTTAAATATACTAACGAAAAATTTGATGAATTATAATTAATATACGAGTTTGATTAATAGACAAGATGTTTTTTTTAAGGGAAAAGGTACTTATGTGCTTTATATTTAATATCCATTATAAGATTGTCAAATTTTTAATGTAAACTCTTTGGATGATTTTAGTAATGAAAAATTAAAAGTTATAAAAAAGATAAAGAATCCATTTTATACTTATTAAAGATAATATAATTTCCCAAATTTATTTAAAACATTTTATGATTATAAAAAAAATATATTTTTTCATTAACAATTATGGCATGAAGTTTTTCAAGGATTTAGTATTGATTAATAGAAAATAGTTTTTAATTTTATGTGTTTTAAATAAATATAAATTAATAATAATGCATATAATTAGTTTATAATTTAAAATTAAGGAAGTCAAAGAATATTTATATTATCTATAAAAGATATAAGATTAACAAAGTAATTTGATATATATAATTTTATCGAAACAATTATACCACATTTTTATATTGATATTAATCTAATATATAATTATTCATCTCACTTAATATAGCTAAAAAATTATTATTATGTGGTCACATATAATTATAATAATGAACTATTAGCAAGCTATATGAATATGATTATTTTTGACAAAGTAACACTTAAATACATGGGAGTTTTAGATTGTAATAGTCCATATTAATAAAAAGGTATTAATATATATGATACTGGAGAAGATATAAATGATAAAGCTGTGGGATTTTGTATTTAAAATACTTTGGTTTTATTTGATTAAAATAAAAAAGTTTAACAAGTTTAATTATTTACATAACCGAATTAAATAATAAATTCTAAAAAATTAATTTTTTTATGTTTTTTGTAAATATGCTAAATTTATGAAAAGTCTAGTTTAATATTGAAATCAACATTAAGTTTAGATTAAAATCTTAATATAATTAAAACTTATTCGAGTTTTGATTATAATTTGATTATAATTTAAAGATAATAAGAGAGTATATTAATAGATGAAAATGCAATAATTTAATAAAGATTCTCATTATAATAATTATAGATTGACTATACAGTATTTAATGTATTAATATTAGACTAAGATAATTACTTTATTATTTTACAACCAAAGTAAACTTAGAAATTCAATTATTTATTTAAAGTTATGCGAAATAATAATTAAATAAATGATATTTATTATTACTAAAGTATTTTATAAAATTTTGTTGTTAAAAATTAAATCGTTCTGTTTACATCTTTAATTTAACAAAAATATTATATCACTTTGGCAAAATTTAATATAAGTTATGATACTTTATTTATTATAAATTATATTCAGACTGAAAAAATATCAATAAATCCTTTGAATTTTATTCTATTCATAAACAATAATAAAAATTAAATAAAAATAAATTTGTAAAAATAATTAGATTAAGGATAAAATTAAAAAAATTTACAGGTAAATTATTATATTATTTCAAAATATATTTTATATAATAGAATACTATAAATAAAATAAATTTTTATTCAAAATATTATTAAAATTTATCTTTAAAAGATTATGTTAATGATTAATCTATAATTAAAAATATAATTCAAGACTAATCTTAATTATATTATGCAATTATAACTAAAAATCGTATATACTTTCATAATTCTATCTATGATTAATAATTTTTTATCGATGTTAAGAATATAGTAAGTGGAATATTTATAAATATTTAATAAAAGATATTTGTTGCTAATCTAGATTCTTTAAATTATAATATAATAATGATAGATTTTGATTAGTAATCCATAATTTCTTAGTACACATTAAATGAAGTCTAATTATAAATATATCAATTTTAAACTGAAGAACTTAAATATCATTTTATTTTATATAATAATCCTTTTACCTAATATTATTTTTGTAATATAATTTAATTAGAAATTAATTGTATTTTATAATAAGCGTCTTAATATGCAGAATAATATTAAGAAATAGAAATTATTTAAAATACATTGATATTAAAAAATACAATTGAGACTTTTTGCTAATTAAATTATTTTGATTAATTAAGTAATACATTCTTAGCTTATGATAGAAATTCGGCTTAAATTAGTAAATTTGTTGAACTCAATCTTTATAAAGAAATCGTTTTGTTTTATATTTTTCAATTGAACTTGGTATTTAGATTTGGATATAGAGAAGCCTAAGAAGCTTTTAGTGTTTAGGATAAAAATTATATTAGTGTTTTTTCTAAAATATAAGGTTATGACCAAAAAGTAGTTTAAACAATATATGATAAAAATATTTAGAGTTTCTTCATAATATATAATAAAAAAATAAATATACTAGATAAAAGCTATACTTTATAATTTAAAGGTTTTTAGTTTAGTTTTTAAATATAAAATGTATATTTGTATGAAAAAATACCTTAAAGATTGATAGTTACTTCTTTTTAAAATGAAGCAAAAATATCTATATTAGATACAATAAATATAATAGTTTTAAATGAAATTTAACAATTTAATTATAAAATTATTGATTTTTAATTTGATAGTATGATAAACTCATTTATAGTATTAGACTAATAATTATAAATAACTATTATAAACTAAAAACATATTTAATAAGATGATTAGTAAACATATAAACAAAATCTTTAATTATAAGAATAGATTTAGCTTGAAAATTAAAAACTTGTATATAATTAAATTATAAATAAAATACTTTTTTACAATAACTCGAAAGTAATTGAATGGAATTTAAATTTATTTATTTAAAATAAATACAAAGCATTTTACTATAATTTTATGTATAGAAGTATTTATGATTAAACTAATGATTTAGTAGTTTATTTTGATAATTTTGATTCGATTTGGATTTTTAAAGATTAAAAATAATTTTTTGTTTATTAAATAATTGGTTTAGTAAATAAAATTTATTATTTTGATAAATACTTTGTTGTTGTAGCTAATTACTATATTTTAGTTTTTCATAACATTACATTAAGTTTAGTATTATAAATAGATGTTTAACTAAGATATGCAATTTAATTTAATGATAATACTATTATTTATTGTAATAATCTTAATAGTTGTTTTATATTGAATATAGATTTAATTAAATATAATGAATAAAATAATATAGATTAAATAAGTGAATAAATAATTAATAGTGGAAATTATATGATATATGAAATATGTAAGCTAGATAAAAATAAAATAATTGTTACTTTTGACTTATAAGATGCAATAATAATCGATATATAAAACAAATCCATTATAAATTTATAAAAAAGAATACTTTAAATACATTATATTTATGATAAATATTAAGATTATTTAATAATAATTGATTTTAAATAAATATATATCTATAACAAGAATAATAAAATTTATATAAATTAAGTATTTTTCGAAGAAAGTAATCAATATGATATAGAAAATTGTTTAATTGATGAAATTAACCAAAGAATATATTTACATTTTGAATCAAATAATTATATATATGCAATTTATATATCAGATATATCTAAGATAGTGAGAGTAGCATGTAATGATAATTATTATATAAAATTTTAATTTTATGATAAATATTTAATAATATTTTCTTTAATATAAATAAACTTTCATTTAAGAGATGATAAACTAACTTTTTCACATTCTTTTAGATCATCAGATTTTATTTAAATAAATGAGCTATTATTTTATTAAGAATAGTATATGCTAATAATTCAGGATGAATAAATAAATATTATTTTTTCAAATAATTATTTTATTAATTATGAATAAATTTAAAAATATGAATTAGAGAAGTCTAAAGTTTTTCTTTTTTAAAAAGTAATTAATTAAGTATATTATAATATTTAATTTTAATATTTAATAAGGAATAAAATGGAATTAAAATAAAAGGAGTGGCATAATAAGGTTATTTTGAATTATTTATAAACGACTCTAATAGCCATTATTTAGAACTTTAATAAATAAGCTAAATTTATGATATTTTTAAATATACTATCCCTTTAAATATTAATCCTAAAGAAATTAATTTATCATATTATTTTGACTTAAAAATTTCTTAAGATTATGTAAAAGAACTTTTTGTAGTAAAAAATTTTGTCGATTTATAATAAAATGTTTTTCTTGATTATCTTCCTTAAAAAGGATTAAATAAATAAACTTTAATAATTTAAAATTAACTATTCGAAAATCTTAATTTAGATAAGTTTAGGATATACGGCTTCAAATGGCTATTTTAAAAACCGTATAACAATATATAATTAAATTAAAAAACAAAATATATTATTCTTGAAAACGTTAGTATTTAAAATGATTTATTAGAAGAATTTTATTTTAAGTTTTAAAATATGAAAAAAATTATAATTTAAAATTTAATTTTAAAAGATATAAAAATAAAAAACAGTAAATTATTTAGTATTGATTAGTTGGATATTTTATAAGTTAAAAATATATAAATAAAAAATTGTGTATTTGAAAACTCTTAATTATTCTAAATAGCAAACACTAAAAAAATTGAAATATTTTAAGTATAAATTTTCGATTCATTCTTTAATGACGGAAATTAAAATTTGTTTTTTTTTGAAAATATTTAATATATGAAATTCGAAGATTTTGTAATTAGTAATACTTATACTAATGATAATTAAGATAAAGCATAAATTATTTAATAATACTAATAATAAAAAAATATAGAATTACTGAGATAATACTATATTCTATCATTTTCTAGAATAGAAAATCTAGAGTTTAACAATTTCAAAATAACATAATGTATAGGTTTCTAATTAATGATTATTCTAAATTATATTTAGGATAATAATTAATCTTTAACATTTTTTAAAGTAAACGTTAAAATAAAAAAAATACTATTTTAAGACAATATTTCTATACTTCCTTATGTCTATGCTTAAGTTTTTAAGATAGAAATATAAAATTCAAAAAACCAATATAATAAATGCCTTTCATGTAACGGATCTATATTTCATATTTTAAATTCTTCCGAAGTAAAAATTTTTGAATCTTTATTTTAGAATAATGAGGCAGTATATGGAAGTGGAGGATCTATATATATGTAGAATTGTTTAAATTAAGACAATTAAATATATTCTACGCATTTTATATCTAATAAAGCATCAGGTTATGGAGGAGCTATATATTTAAGAAACTGTAATCTGAAATTAAAAAAAATTTAATTTTAATAAAATTTAGCTTTAATAGGAGGAGCTGTTAAATATGAATTATATACTCCTTAATTTATATTTGATTTATAGAATGAGGATATTACTTTTATAATGAACAGTGCTATCATATTTGGAGATAATTATGGATCCCATATTCCTTACATAAACTTACCTTATTTATAACCTCTAAATAATATCTATTAAGAAAAAGATATGATTGTTAAATCTTATTATGTTGACCATTTTTAAAGCAGTTCTGTTTTAAAAGTAGAATTTAGGCTCCTAGACGAGGAGAAAAAAAGACCAAGAATGTACTTATTTAAAAATTTAGATAAAAAAAATATTCCTGAATATGTTTTGAATGATTTAAATGAGCTAATATTATAAATTAGAAGTAATAAAACAAGTATTTTAATAGACGGTAAAACAACTTTAAAAATGCTTGATTATTAAAAATTTGACCATGAAAATGAATTAATTGCAATTATTGCCCATAAACCTCTTGTTGAAGAGAATTTTTATTTTTCTACTAATGAAAATTATAATTTTCCTATGTATATATTAGAATAAGCAGATTTAAAAAATTAAACTTAAATTAAAAATTAAACTGTACAAATAGGTAGATTTAATCTTTTAATACAAATAAACTTTAGACAATGTTATCCAGGAGAAATGTATCAAAAATAAACCGAAGAAAGAAGTAGTTGCATCACATGTAAAAACGGAGCATATTCCTTAGTATTTCCAAAAACAGGAGATGAATTTTAATGTAAATAATGTCCAACAAAAAACATAAAGGAATGTGCTAATAGTACTTTTATAGTAGAAGACGGTTATTGGAAACCTACTTATGATTCTGATTATATTATATATTGTGAAAACAAACCTGAAAATTGTAGGGATAGCTTAGCAAATATAAATTATTGTGAATAAGGTTACATAGGGCCGCTTTGTGAATAATGCGATGTTTTGGCAGAAATTTGGGGATAACATTATTCATCTATAGAATAATATGTTTGTGGAAAATGTGGAGATTTTACAAAAACATAATTAAAGTTGTTACTCTTGTTTGTTTTTATAACTTTTTATGTATTTATTACTTTAAATTCATTCTCTTTACTTTATATGAAGAGATCTTAAGTATATTATTTGAATATGCTAAATATGGCTATTATTGGAAACAGTATGTATGTAGATTAATCAAATGACTATTTGAAATTATTTTTAGAATATGCATAAATATAAAGTTTTATAAACAGATTTAAATTCTAAATAAATTTTATGAATTGGAGTCAAATTTTTGGATAACCAGCAACTAGTTTAAGTGTTGCTAGTAATTGTTAAATTTTGCCTTTTAAAAATTAATTATTAACCAAATCTTTTGTTAATTTATTAATTCCTATCATAATATATGGATGGGTATGTTTAGTTTATTATTTTTACGTAATTATCAAAACTAAAAAAAAAGTTAATTTTTAACAAGTTAAAAGAAAATTCTATTCTATTTACTTATTTGCATTTATATATTTTCAACCAAATATAACAGAATATACTATAAAAGCAATTTCCTGTAGAAGAATAGCAGATATGTAATATGTTGAAGTTGACTTGAATGTAATATGTTATAGTGATTAACATTATAATGTTATTTTACTTAATGTGTTTGGGTTCCTAATATGGGTGTTTATTATACCTTTATATCTTTATAAAAAATTAAAAAATCTATAAAATGAAAATTGGTTTACTGTATAAACAAAATATGGATTTTTTTATACATAATATAGATCATAGTATAAATATTGGGAAATCGTTAAGGTTTATTTAAAAGTATCAATTGTTTTCTTATCTTATATGTTAAAATATTAACAACTTACTCAATTTATTCTCTTATAAACTATCTTCATAATGTATATATTAATTATGAATAAGCATAGACCTTATTTACAAAATTAACTTAATAAATAGACTATTTATATAATTTATTCTTTCATTATTTAACTTTTTTTTAATGCTATCTTATTTGATTTTATAGAACTTTAAGGTATTTCGAAAATAATAGTTTAAATAATGAATGAACTAGTTCATTTATTTACATGCTTATATTTTATTTTGAAATTCTTATATTTTAAATATCAAATTATAGAAAAAATATTATCAAAAATTAGATGCCTTTAAAAATTTTTAAAATGCAAAAGATTTGCACATGCGCATATAGAACAAGTTTTAAAAAATAAAATGGTAAAATCTCATTATTGGAAAATAATAAGGAAAAAAATTTATTTAAAAGAACATTATTTTGTTTCAAGTAAAAGAAAATATTTTAAAAGAATGAAAGATATTGTAGAAGATTTGAGACATAAAAAATAAAGTATTAATTAAAGTTAATTAATGCTAATTACATAAATAGATGTAAATAGTAAAAAAAATAAAAATTACAAAAAATTATAGGAATGAAACATATAATATAAAAAAAATAAAAAAGTTTATATAATTATATTTAATACTATTAGTAATATTTTATAATATATAATTATTATTATTATATTTATATATTATTAATTTATATTTTATGTTATTTTTAAACTTTAAATTTTATTATTAGCATATATTTATTAATTTTGTTTTTAATGACAATAATCATAATTTATATGATTTGATCTTTTAAGAATCTATCAAACAAATTAATTATAAAAATTATTAATTTTTATATAGTATTTAATTAATTTTAATTATATTTACTTTATTCATATAATTTATTAATTATTTGATTTTATATTTCATATTTATTTTTTATTAATATTTATTAATATAATAATCATTTTATATATATATTTTTTTATTTAAATATAATTTAAATTAAAATTTTATTAAATTATATAATTATTAAAAAAATTTTGTTTAAATAAAATTATACTTAATTAAAAAAATATATTTATGTTTATTCATATAAAGTTTTTTTAATATATAATTTAAAAATTATTTTATTTATAATTTGTAATTATAAAATTTACTAATTTTTTTTTATCTTTATTTTTTATATTTCATATTAATTATGAATTTTTTTAATTATTTATTTTATATATAAGAAGTATTTTTATTAATAATTAATACATTATTGACGTTTTTATTATATTTATTTGCTATATTAGCTTTTAAAACCATGTTTACATTATTTAATAAATAATATAATTTATTTAATATATTTTATTGATATATATATATATTAAACTTTTATTTTTATCTTGAATTACATATTTAATTTTATTAAATTTGTTATATAAATATATTAACAAAAACAATTCGTTATTTATTTATTTTCAATAAAATATATTTATAATTAAATTTAAAATATTTTTTATTTATTATAATTTATTTTATTTTTAACATATTTAAAAATATATGAAGAGAATAATTTCAATAAAATTATTAATAATTACAATAATAAATAATAAATAATTAATTAAAAAATTAAAAAAATACAAATTACTGAAGTAATATTGTTTATATTTTTTTTAATAATAATAAATAATTTTAAATATTAAAATTCTAAAATTTTATTTATTTAATATTAAAAATTACAAAATTTATATCAAATCATAATATTAATAAAGTATTTTATATTATTACATAAAAAAAATCAAAAAAAAAGAAGTATAAAATAAATTAAAATAAAAAAATAAAAAATAAAGGATATAAATAATAATAATAAATATATATAAATATTAAGAAAAACTAAAAAAATAAAATAAAAAGGAAAAAAAAAAAACTAAAAATAATAATAATTAAAAAAAATGGCAAAAGGAGCAGCAAAAGGTTCAACTAAAGGAGTTTCAAAAGTATCTAAATGGTACAAACCTGATGATGAAAGCAGTAGATTCCATAGAAGATAGACTTAAAGATAATCTGCACCCAAACTCAGATCAAATATCACCCCTGGATCCGTATTAATTTTATTAGCTGGTAAATTCAGAGGAAAAAGAGTTGTTTTCTTAAAATAACTTAAGAGCGGTCTTTTATTAGTCACCGGTCCTCATAAAGTTAACGGAGTCCCTTTGAAAAGAGTCAACTAAGCTTATGTAATTCCTACAACTACTAAAGTTTAATTAGGAAATATTGATCTTAATAAATATGATGATGCTTACTTGCTAGAGAACATGCTAGATAAAACCCTAAAGCCGGCCTTTTCAATATAGAAGTAACACCGATTTAAATTTTATATATACGAAAATAGATGAATTACAAATTCTAAAATAAATAATTCTTTTTTTAAAAGATAAAAATATTAATTTATTTTTTTTATCTTTTAATATTTTAAAATAAAAAAAAAAAACCATTTTTTATTTTTAAAATATATAAAAATATTTTTAGTTATATAAAATATTTTAATTTAATAAAAAAAAAAATTCACATTGGAAAAAACTTGTGTTATATAATTTTATTTTTTTAAAAAAAAATAGCTCACTGAAGAATAAAAGAAGAAAGAATAAGACAGAAAAAATGCAAGAAAAGTAGACTAAAATAATGTAGATAAAGTAATTCTTGATAGTATTAAAAAAATAGAGTTCTTGAGAAAATATCTTTCAAGCAGATTCTCTTTATCTAATAATGATGCTCCACATGAAATGAAATTTTGAAAAAAAATAAATTTAAGAAATAAAAAAATAAAAAAAAATCAAGTTTTAACTTAAAAATTTTTTATATGTTTTTATTTATTGAAAATAAAATATAATTAATATTTAACAAATATTACATTAATTTATATTAATATTTTTATTATTAATATAAAATATTTTTTAAATTAAAATATAATTTATATAAAATATATAAATATTTTATTTAATCATTTAAGTATGTAATAATAAGTTAAATAATAATAATAATAATAATAATAATAATAATAATAATAATAATAATAATAATAATAATAATATTTAAATTAAATATTATATAATACATATATTAAGTTTTTTGATTGAATATAATATAAATATAATATTTTTAAAGTATATAAATATATATTAAATAAAATTTATTTATTTTTGATTATTTTATTTTATTTCTTTATATTTTTTTAAAATCAGTATATAATTTTTGATAATTTTATATTTAATTATTATTAAGATTTTTATAATAAAATATAATAAAAAGTTAAAAAAAATATAATATTAAATATACAATATAATTTTTATATTTTAATTTTTAATATAACAATTTTTACTAAAATATATATTACAAATACATAATTTAAATTTTCCTAAGAATAATTTTTTTTTTTATATATTTATTATATTATTTAATTTCATTTTTAATTTATTAAATTTTAGTTTTTAATAAATTTTCAAAACATATATATAAATTATTATTATATTATTAAAAATACAAAATTTTAAATAAAAAATAATTTTATTTCTTTTTTTTAATATAAATGAAAATGTTTATAAATGAAGATGAAGATGATGTTCATGATTTAGAAATAGAGAAATTCCCTCTAAATAATAAATAAGAAATAGATGGTGTTTATGTAGATTTCACAGTAGATGGAGCTTTAAATAAATTAATAAATTTATAAAAATCTCCATTTAATGAAAGGTATTTTATTATAATTAAAAAAAAGATACTATTTTTTTCTTAGGCTAACATACTCTAGATACATACCTGATTTAATGTAAGTTTTAGGTGATAAAATAGATCCATTCTTAGAAAACATAATAAATAATTTAGTAAATATTTATTTAAAAAATATTAATTTTATTTTATTTTATATTTTTTTTTTAAAAAAAAAAATAGGTAAGAGATAATGATGATATAAAAAGATCTTTAATTATCTAATTTCCAAATATTATTAGTATTCTCCAATAAAGATAAAACGGATACAATTAAATAATAAATATATTCATACCTGCCTTATTTATATTATTGTCCAATAATAAATTAGATGTAATTTCTTTTTAAAAAAAATATATAAAATATTATCTTATAATATAAAAAAATAGATAAAAGAAGCTTCAGGAAAAATTATAGGCTAGATAGCTGATATATTAACAGAAGAAGATAGAGGAAAATATATTCTTACAAAAGTACTTAGTATGGCCCATGACGATGAATATGAGAACAATAGAATAGTCTCTATATAAGTAAATTTTATATTTTTTCAATATTTAATACTAAAAAATATATATATAGCTTTTAGCTTAAATGGCGCATTGCTTTGGAACAGATCTATGTTAGTAATTTGTGTCTATGGAAATTTTAAGTTTAGGTGAAGATCCAGAATTGAATGTCAGAAAAGAAAGTATTTTAAATTTACCAATAATAGGAAAAGTAGTATCTTAGGATTATTTTAAATAAAAATTATTACCATTTTATCTAAAAAAAAGTATAGATAATAATTCAGAAATAAGAAGGGCATGTGTGAATATTTTAGTAGAAATTTCAAACATTTGTCATGAAAAAATAAGAGAAAATTAATTAACAGAAATCCTTTTAAATTTCTTAAAAGACGCTTAAAAAACAGTCAAAGTTTAAGCCTATAAAACTATAGGCCCATTTATAATTACATTGTAAAAATGCGTCATATCTGAGAGATTATTTGAAAATTATAATAAAATGATTGATAATTAAATAAATGGATTAACAAATGATAATGAAGTAATAAAAAAAATATATATAATATAATAAAAAATAAATAAAAATATAAATATAAATATATATATATATATATATATATATATATATATATATTTTATTTTTATTTTTATATATTTATCAAAATAGATAATTATCAATTGTTCATAATATTTTCCTGCTATAATTACTATTTTTGGTGAAAAAAGATGGACTTCTCTTTAAAAAACTTTATAATTTTTATTAAAGAGCAATAATCCAGTATAAAATTTATTTTTTTGAAATAATTTTTTTTTTTTTTTTATATATAGAAAATAAAAAAACCTATAGCTTCTAGTATTCACGTTATTGCTAATGTAATAGGCTAACAAAAAGCTGAAAGAGACTTATTATATGTAGTTGAATTAATATTAAAAGATACGAATGATGAAATAAAATATGGTTTAATAAAACATTTGACATAGTTTATATAAGTATTTGATGAATAAAAAAGAGAATAGTTTCTTGAAATATTTCTTGTGATTTAAAAAGATTAAAAAAAGTGGAGAATAAGAGAATTAATAGCTTAACAACTCGACTAATTAGCCTAAGCATTCAATTCAGAAACTATTTTTAGGTATATAATGCCCATATCATTTAAATTATGTAATGATACAGTATCTATAGTAAGAGAATAAGCAGCCCATAGAATCTATTCAATAGTAAAAAGTTTAAAAAGTGATAAAGAATTACAAGATATATATTTATAGAGTATAATTGATAATATTAAAGCATTTTCTATTTCAAATAAATTTAACTAAAGGCAAACCTTTATCCTTATGTGTAATTAATTTATGATGGATGAAGAATTTTTCTAAAACAACTTCATTGATATTTTTGAAAAACTTGCAGATGATAAAGTTGTTAATGTAAGAATTTAGATAGCGTAAACTATTGCTTAACATATCAAATTAAAAGGTATTATATATTCATATAAATATATCTAAAAATTATAAAATTAAGGACCGTTTTGGAATAATGAGAATATAATTAAAATAGGTTAAAAATTAAAAAATGATTCTAAAAAAGATGTATATTAAAATTTTGATAGTATTGATTTAGTTGTTTAAGCAAAAATTGAAGAAAAAGAATAATAATAAAAATAATAAAAAGAATTAGAAGAAGAAATATAATAGAAATAAAAAGAATTGTAATAAGAATAATAAAAAGATAAACAAGAATAATAAAAAAATAAAAAAGAATAATAAGAAGATAAAATAGAATAAAAAAATGATAAACTAGAAAAATAATAATAATAATAATAATAATAATAATAATAATAATAATAATAATAATAATAATAAAATATTTTATTATATAATGTAGATAATAGTATTTAGATTTAATAAAATGAAGACCTTCTAAAATAAAATTAAATTGAAGAATAATAAGAAAAATTAAGTGAAAAATAAAATAGTTAATAAGAAATCTTAGATAAAAATGAAATTATTTGAAATTATTGTTGAAATATTTATTTATATTATATAAATATATATATATATAATATTAAAGCATTTTATGTATAATTTTTTTTTAAATTTCTATAAAACTATTTAATTAAAATAATTTTTTTATTTTAAAATTAAAAAATAATTTGAATAATTTAAATAATAAAATTGTAACTTTTAAAAAAAAAATAAAAAAAATAATATATATATTTTTTACAACATTATTTTATTTGATAAAAAAAAAAGATTTAAATAATATAAAAAGAAAATAGAAATAAATAAATAAAAATTAATGAGCCTAAAATAAAGAGCATAAACCGCTTTAATAAATCGAGCAAGTAAAAATAAGTTCACTAAATAAATAATAATTTAATAAATAAGATAATATGTCAATAAGAGATATGTTTAATATAGCAACAAGAGCTTAAGTTTTTGGAATTGAAGGTTATGAAGTTCCTCGTAAATATATTGATCCTATGAAATAAGTAAATAGTTTAAATAAAAAATATTAATTTTTTTATTTAAAAAAGATATAAGATCGAGATTTTTTTGAAAAAAGAGAAAAAAATAAATTGCCTACTAAAAATAATAAATATGTAACTAAAAGAGGTCATTTTTAATTAGATTTGGAAAAATAAAAATCAGGAAAGCCTGGTCCTGGCAAATATAATTTGGATTATGTATGGGTATCAGAATAGGATAAAGAAAAGGGAAAAAAAAAACCACATGATACTAAAAGAAATACATATATAGATTTAATCATTCATGAATCCGAAAAAAGACCAGTACCAGGAGCTGGTAAATACAATTTGAGAAAAACAGATGAATAAATAAAAAAAGAACAAGATGATTTAAAATCTAAAAAAATACAGTAATTAAAAAAATAAAAATTAAGTTAACAAAAAAAATAAAAATAAAGTTAGAGTGAAATAGTAGATTTTCTATGTGAATATTAATTTTTAAGTGCAACAACTCCGGGCCCAGGTTAATATAATGGAAGAGTATTTTTATTTTTATTATATATTTATATATATATATATAAATTTAAAAGCCAGTAACAACAAAACTACAAACTAATAAAACAAAGCCAAATGATTGGATAAATAAACATAAAACTGAAAGTAAAAAAAGGTTAAAATCAGCTATGCCTGATGTATGTTCTTATAATCCGTTTCCATCTACTTATAGAAGTTTTGGGAAATTAATGTAATTAAATAAAGAAGGAACAGATAAAACTAAAGTTAATTATTTTGGAAAGTCTTAAAGGTTTGGTAATAATAAAAAAGGGAAATAATATATAACTCCAGGTCCAGGTTAATATTAATTGTTAGCTAAATGGCCAGGAAAAGAAGAAGGAATAAAAAAAGATAAGACTACGAAAAATTGGATGTACAATTTAACTAAAGGCACACATGAAGTTAAATCTATTTATTATTGAAAACAATAGAAAATTATATATATATATTTAAAATAAATATAAATTAATATAAATAATTTTAAAAATATATATATATATATATATATATTTATATTTATATTTATATATATTTTTATATATATTTAAATTTTGTTTTTTTTATTTTTTTTATTTTTTTATGTTTTTCTTTAATATAGTATTATGTAAATTTGAATTTGAAAATAGTCTATTTTTCTAACGATTTACAAATATCAAAAAATAAAAAATTTAATTTTTTTATAATTATTTTAAATTTTGAAAAAATAATATTATTTATTTTATTAAATATTCATATAAAATAAAAAACATTTTTAAATATCTTATTAATTATAAAAATAAAATTAATATAAAAAATAGATAAACAAAATTATCATCCTTAGTTTAATTTTTTAAACTATATCTAAATTTATATTAAAATAATTTAATAATTATAAAAAAAATAAAAATATTACTAATTCTTCCATGATATATCTTAAAATAGCTTTAGCATCATGTTTATTTTTAACCTTATCAGTAACTCCTAAAATATCACCACTTTCCTTTACATAATAATCTAAATCGTTATTATCACATTTATTTGTTAATTGTGCTAATCTTACCCTATAATAAAAAATAAAAATATATAAATACATAAATATAAATATATATATATATATATATATATATATATATATATATATATATATATATTTATATTTATATTTATGTATTTTCTCCGACTCAGAGAAGCAAATTCATCATCTAAATCAAATTATTCTAAATTAGGAGGTTATAATTCTTTTAAAATAGGTGGAAACGTAGCAGGAATCATACCTAATAAAGGTGTTTCAAATTAAGGCACTATTAAAGTTATTGTTTCATGTTTAACACTTAATAGTTCATATAATTTAACAGCTTCAGGTATTAAATCAGTATCATATTTGAAAATATCATTACTAAATAATTATTTATAATCTAAAGGTAATGCATCACTTTCCTTTAATTAAATATATTATAAATATAAAATATATATTTATATATATATATATATATATATATATATATATATATATATATATATATATATTATTTTATTACTTACTTAGTAAACTTACTAAGACGAAATTAACTAATACTATACTAAACTTAACTAAAACTTTAAAATTTTAACTTTTAAAACTTTTAAAAGGGTTAAAGGGGTTTAAAGGGTTTAAAAGTTTTTAACTTTTTTTAAAAACTTTTTTTAAAAAGGTTTTAAAGGGGGTTAAAACGGGTTAAAACGGGGTAACCGAACGGGAAAAGGTAACGTAACTTAACCCTTTAAAACCTTAAAAAACGGGTTTAAAAGGGGTTTTTACGTTTTTAAAAACGTTTTTAAAAAGGGTTAAAACGGTAACCTTAACTTTAAAAAGTTTTTAAAAAGTTTTTTAAGGTTTTTTTTACGTTTTAACTTTAGTTTTTTAAACGTTTAAACCTTTAAAACTTTAAGTTTTAACGTTACTTAATTAAATTTTTAAAACTTAAAGTACTTCTACGGTAGTTAAATTAANAGTAGTANATATTATACTAATATATATATAATAATAATAATATATATTATATATATATATATATATATATATATATATATATATATATATTATATATATATATATATATATATATATATATACATATTTTTATATTTACTTGTAAACAACTTTTTAAGTTATCAGCTAATTCTCCTATATCAGGTACATATATATATTCTTATTCTTATTCTTTGTTTTAAAATTGAAATTCACATTCATCACTTAAAAGAAACTTCATAAAGAACTCAAAGATCTTTGCATTATCTTCTTAATCAAAATACTCATCACAAAACATTTCATAAGATCCACATACTGCTATTCTTCCTCCACTTTTATTCATATAAATAGCTCCTACAGGTCTATTAGATGGATAAGATAGCGGTCCACTTCCCAAGACAGCTTAAGAAGGTAACTAAACATTTAAACTTGACCCAAAACAATAAACAAAGTCCAAGCCACCCCTCAAAGAGTCTCTAATATACTCATCTTCATCATCATCATTGTCCTTACCCAAGATATTAGACAGAAATTTATTCTAAGGTTTTTTATTTTCCTTTGGTAATCCACTTCCTACCCTAACAACTTCTTCATTTAAAATTCCATTACTAATAAAAGTCTCTTTTGGGAAAAAATATTTATAAAAAGCCGTTCTTACAACACAATCAGAATTCACACTAATACCATATTATTCCAAAAAATAATTAATATTTGTTTAATTTTTATGTTCTCCGCCTTCAGAACTCAAAAAAAATAAACGACCGCCATTTTATATGTATTATTTTAAAGCCTCGAATTCTTGTTTATTAAATAAGTCTTTTGGACAAAAAAATACTACTAAATGAGCCATCTTTAATCTCTCAAATGTAATTTCTTCTTTATTTCGACCACACTTTATATATTATATAATAATATATATATATATATATATATATATTTATATATTTATATATTTATATATTTTTTTTTTTTTCATTTTTATTTACTTTATATGGACCCTTATATTTTCTGATTATTTTCTTAATATTTGTACTTGGATTACCTGCTTCTTTTTTTGAAGCATTGAATATTATCTTTTTTTTTTTATTAGAAATATTTATGAATGTTTTTTTTATATTAATTTAGATTTTATTTTTAAATGAAGGTTTTTTTTTAGTTAATTTTTTTTTTTTTAGTTTTTACTATTTTTTCTTCTGACATTTTTAAATTTCTTAGAAATTTTTATTTTATATTCTTATTTTTTTTTATGTTTATTATATATTTATTTTTTAAATTTTTTTTTTTTTTAAATAAAATATAACTTTTACATACTTTTTTTTTTTTTGGATTTTTTTTTTATTAATAAATATAAAATTTCAATTTAAAAGAAAATAAAATTTTAAAAATGCTAAATATTTTATATTATTAATTTATTTTTAAAAATAATGATACAACATTTTAATTTTTTATATTTATATATTAAATAAAAAAAATGAGTGATTATTAAAAAATATTAAAAAACGATTCGAACATAAACTTGTAAAAAAATACAATCCATAACAATTATCAATAAAATTATGTATAAAACATAACAGAACTTCAAGAAATCGAAGAAATCCAACAAATAGCTTAAAAATATAATTCCGAAAAGCAATTTATACGACCAACTACCGAAATGTTTCCTAAAAACCCCTATATATATTAAAAATCTCGTTATAAATATGCAATCATAGTAAATCCATATGGTATTCACGTAAAAAAGCTAAAATAAAAAAAATAAAAATAAAAATATAAATAAGAATAATAAATTTCCAAAAGCTTCAATAAAAAATTAACAAATAATAAGATGTGAATAATGTAGTGTTTATATGAATCCTTTCGTTAAATTTTTATCTGACGGTTATAAAGTATTTAATATATTTATATAAAAAAAACAAATAAAAAAATAAAAATAAAAGTATAAATGTAACTTTTGTAATAAATTATAAACTATCCCTAAACATTATTACTCACCTTTAAAAGAAGATGGGACAAGGCTAGATATGAGCTAAAAAAACGAACTAAAATTAGGTTCTTATGAAATATTAGCAGGAATAGAGTATAATATATATATATATATATATATATATGTAAGTATATATATATATATATGTAAGTATATTTATATATATATTTTTATATATATTATATATATAATATTATATATATTTATATATATATACAAATTTTTATAATTAAAGTTATTCTGCACGTCCGCCTGTAGCTCCTTCTTATATATTTTTAATAGATGTAAGTAAAGGAAATTAGGAAATACTATAAACAATATCTTAAGTTCTCCGAGAGTTAATTCTTGAAGGAAATATACCTGGTGGTGAGCGTAAATAATTCGGTTTTATTACATATGATAAGGACGTTCATTTATATAGGCTAAAATATAATTTAAATTAGCCTTAAATGGTTGTTTTATCAGATTGGGAAAATTAAGATTAAGATTTACCTTTTTACGAAGATTTAGTTGTGAGTTTGGACACATGTTAAGATTTAATTTTGTGTTTAATAGAGTCTTTACCAAAATTATTTATAGAAAATTAAGTTAAGTTTTCGAATATAAGTAATGCAATTTAAGTAGCAGTAAAAATTTTCAAGCATATAGGAGGAAGGCTTTTAATATTTTAACATAATTAAATTAAAGAAGAAGAAAACAGATAAGTAAATAATGATAATTATTACAGAGAAAGTAATAATACATTTTTTAAGGATATTAGTAAAGAAATTTAATAGTATTTTATATGTCCGTCAATTTTCGTGTTTTCCGAAAGTTTCATAAATATTATTAATCTATTGGATTTTACAAAATATTTAAATGGAGATATTTTCTATTACTATAGTATATAAAATTAAAGTAATAGATAAATATATTTTATATAAAAAAATAAAAATATTTATATATAAATATATATATATATATATATTTTTATTTATATTTATTTATATTTATTTTTTTTATTTATATTTTTTTATACATATTTAATTTCTTATATATATTATTTTTTTTTAAATACTTTAATAAATATTTATTATATACTTTTTTTTTTATTTTTTTTTTTATTTTTTTAATATTTTTTTTATATTATTTTAAGGATAAAATTTTGAATAAAATTTAAGACAATGTTTAAAAAAATAAATTACATGGGAAAGTGTTTTTAGATTAAGGTGCTCTTAAGGATTTTCAGTTTCTTAAATTATTGGAAATTATTGTGTTAGATAAGGAGATTTACTAACTTTTTAGTCTGATGAGTATAATTTTTTATTTTTTTTAATTAATTAATTAAATTTAAGAAATAAAACATTATTATATGAATTCGAAATGGATTAACATTTTGAACGAAAAATAAATAATTTTTCTATCTAAACAGCTCTTTTATACACTAGTAGTGATGGTATAAGAAAAATTAGATGTCATAATTATATAATTCCTTTATCTTCTGATATATTTGATATTTACAATTAAGCAGATTGTTAGGTTTTGACAGCTTATATAGCTAAGGTTAGTTCTAATAGTTTATATAATTAAAATATCTTGTAAATTAGATAAAATATTATTGAAATCACACGAGGTATTATAGAAGTATGTATGGATATGAATAGAGTATATTTATTATTAATTTTCCTATAAAATAAATAAATATATACATATTTTTTTATGAAAAAAAAAATAAAAGAATCAATTAATAGATAGCCTTATTTAACTTCCTTTGTATATTTTAGGAATTCTTAAAAATTCAGTGTTTAACTGTTAATATAGTAAAAAGATATTTATTTATTTATATAAAAAATTTAATTTAAGTAAAGCATATAACTACTGATATAAATAATTGTTTGAGGATATTTTTTAATAGTGTAAATGTAGAAGAGATGGTATTACATTTTGTTCCAGCCTTATTTTGTATTGATAATATGTAAGATAAAAGTATTGTAGATAGTAAAGGATAATATATTTGTCCTAAATAAATGATTACATCTTTTAATTCTTTAGGTAAAACTGCTTATTTAATGGATACAGGAACTGTCTTAATTATGTATATTAATAAAGAGTAATTCATTTTATTATTATTTTTAATCTTTTGTTTCAATTTTTTTTTTTTTTTTTTTTACTTATAAAAAAATATAAAGTGGAGATTAGGAATTAATTTAAAACATTTTTGGAAATGAATGTTCTTTTGAAAAAGAAATATATGAAGTAATTTAAAAGTGATTTTTATTTAATATATAAATAAAATATACCTATATATTACTTTAACTAATTTAAAAATAAAAAATATAAAAGTAAGATATCTATAAGAATAAATAAAATGATATTAATACTAAAATTTCATATCTATTACTTTATTTAAGAAAGTAATATATTACTTTACTTAAATTAAATTTTATTATATTATATTTAAAGTATTAAATCTTGCAAATATCAACCATTATAGATTTGTTTTAAAGGACAAAATTCAGTATATGAATAATTGTAAAAATTCTAAAATAAAAATAATTTTAACTTTATTTTAAAAATTATAAAAAGATTTTATTATAAATTAATAGAAAATAAATATGAAAATTATAATAATGGATATAATAAAGACTATAATGAATTTTTAAATATTATTATATGAATTTATAATTAGATTAGTAATATTATATATTATTAATTAATAAAATAAAATTAAAAAATTTTATTAAACATAAAAATAATATATATATAAATATTTAATTCATTTTTTACTTAATGAAAATATAAATAATAAATTAATCTAGTTTTTTAATTATATTTTTTATAATATTATTTAAATTTCATGATATTAAATTTTATTTAAATGTTTATGGAATATATTAAATATGAAAGTAATAATATAGAATTCTTAGAAAAAGAAAAATCAAAATATTAAAAATATAATAAATAAAAAAATGTTTATTTTTTATTTTACAAATTAAAGATTTTTTTTATAAAAATATACTCTTTAACCAAATAATAAAAAAAAATCATTATTTTTAATAAAAAAAAATATATAAAATAATTGGCAAAAAAAAAAGAAAGAGAAAAAAAATATAAATATAAATATATATATATATATATATATATGTTTATATATTTATATATATATATTTATATTTATATATGTTTATATTAGTCTTATATCTAATAAAAAATATAAATTTTTACTATTAATATTCTCGATAATATTTTATATATATAGTTAATTTTATATAAAGTATTATTCCATTTTTTTATCAATTTCATCAAAATTATATATAAATATTAAAATTTTAAAACCAAATTTTTTTTTTTTACATAATATTTATATTATTTAATTTTTTTTTTATTCATTCTTAGTTAAATTTTAGATAATATTAACCAAATTAGTTTTAATTATTTGTTAATAAAGTATTGATTTATTATAGATTAAGTATATAGTTTTTTAGATGTACATAATTTAATGTTATTTTTAATAAAGAATATATATTTTAAAGATAAAGCTATTTTTATCAATTATTTTATTTTTAATAAAAAGTTAATATTAATCAAAAGAAAATCTTTACTATTTAAAAATAAAAATATTATTATAAATCAAATTAATAAATATTATAAAAATTACTAATTATGTATATTATTATTATATAATAATGTATAAAATATTATTACATTAATTTTAATAATAAACATATCTGTAATAAAATTAATATGTTATTAATATTAGCAAATAAATTTAATAATTATCAAAAGTTTAAAAATTAAGAAAATTAAATCAAAAAAATATATAAGAAGTAGAATAAAATATAAGAAATAATTATATATATATATCTGGAATTAATAAATAAAAAAAAATTAAAATTAATTATAATTAAAAAAATTATATAAAAAAGAATAAAAAAAAAATTATTTATAAGTTTAGTATAATAAAAATACTTATTTTATTTTGTTGTTAAATATAAATTTTTATCTGTAAATATATCATTTTTCTCATATTTAGATAATTATTATTTTAAAATTAAAATATAATTAATTTATATTTAATTTTTATTTATTTTTTTAAAAAATCAGCTTTAAGTTAAATATAATTCTTATAATCCTTCTACCCTATCTTGTTTAATATCCTGAATTTTTTAAAGAAGTAAATCCCATATAATTTTCCTATCCTTTATTAAATTTAAAGTTATGCCATTTCTATCTAATTTTTTCTAAAGGTCGTAAATATCAATTTAAGGTTGAATTTATTATTTTTATCGCATTTCTTAATCTTTAGATTCCTATATAGAATCGATATTTTAAAGTGTATTTCTTTATGAATTATTTTCAGTTTAAATATTAATTTAATTTATTTATTCTAAAAACTAATTATCTTCTTCATTTAAAGGTTATATTTTTCCTAATATAAGGCCTATTTTTCTTTTATATTTTTCTTTTTATAATTAAATGTAATATTTGATAATTTTTCCTTTTTAATTCCTATTTTTAGTTTAAATAAAAAAAGTAATAAAAAAATAAAAAAACATTTTTATAAAGTTCGTATAATAAAATAATTAAGATTAATCTTCTTTTAATTAACCTTCATTTTTTTAATTAAAATCATAGTCTTTTAATCTTTCAATATAAATTTCTAATATTCTAGATGTTATTTATTATTCATATTATGTTTTTTTTTTATATGTATTTATACAATAGAAACTATATTTATATTATTTTTAAAAAATAAAAGATAATAATAAAAATACTCGATTTAAAAAACTAAATTGATTTATAATATATTTGTGTTATAGAGTGTTATTATATCATATTTGAAATTAATTTTTTTATAACTTTAGATGCTTTTTTATATTTAACACCTTTGATTAGACAAGCTTTTAATTTTAAAGAACTATTTATTTTTATGAGTAATATAAAGTATAGAAAAATAATATTTTTAATTACAGAAGATAATCACATGTAATACGTTCTAATAAATTACGATTCGGTAATAAATCAAATTACTAAGCCCGATAATTTTAAATGAATAGTTTAAAGGCTCTTTTTCTTCTTCCTTAGAATATAATAGCTAATTTATACAACTATTTAAATAAATAATAAAAAATAAAATTTAAATAAAATTATAATAATATAAATATATATATATTATACAATAAGGGTAAAAATATAAAAAAATACTTCAATTTTATTAATAAATTTATTAGCTAATATTATTAATGTTATATGATTGATCCATTAAGCAGTAAAATTATCTATATATAATTATTTTTCTCTATTAACTCTCTATATAAAATATAAATAAATATATATATATATATATATATATATATATTATATATATATATATATATAAATAAAAAATATCATATAAAATATAAATAAATATTATCTTACTTTTTTTTTATTAATTTCGTGTGCGAATTTTTTATTAATATAACTCGTGTATTTTTATTAATAACTTATAAGTTGCATAGAAATGCTTTTTCTAACTACTTCTTCGCATTTAATTTTATGCATTAAAAAATCAAAATTTTTTTTCTTATTTATTAAATCTACATTAAAAGCTAATTCTTTATTCCTTTCAATAATCGAATTTTCTAATTAAGGAAGCTTTTTCTATTTCTTATTTTTTATTTCGACTTTGCATTTATATAATTTATTAATATAATAATATTTTTATTTTTAATATACTCACTTCCAATTCAAATTACTTTTTTCCTATTCACTTTATTCTTATTTATATTTATCTTTTAATTTATAATAATCTTTTTTAAAGGAGATAATTTTTTCTTATGTACTCCTTTGTTTCTATGTTATTCTAACTGCAAATCTATAACAAATTTTATGCATAAAAAATAATTTATATATATATATACCTGTAAACCATGCTTTTATTTCTAATCTAACTTATTTTTTGTTTAAAGTGCTATGTATGCCCATTATGTGAATTATTTTGGTTTATAAAATTTATATAAATGTTCTTTTCTTATAGGAAAGTCTTGAATTGACTTTTCTTGATCAGGATAAGGATCATAAAAAGAAAAAAAAATTGATATTTTGATACATTTGATGATATTTTTATTTTTAATGGAAATTATTTTTTTAATAAATTTATTTTTATGAAAATGGTTTTATTTTCTATAAAAGTTTCTAATTTCATATTTTCTTGTAAAACTTTGTTTTTTAATGTTTTTTTTAAGAATTTTTTTAAATACTTATGTGTTAATTGATTGAATTATTCTTTTCTTTTTCAGGATTATATAAAATTAATTAATTATAATCTACTTAATTTTCATTATCAGTTTAAAATAATTTTTTACTTTCATATATATCAATAAATTCACTATTTTATAACAATTAATCTGCAAAATAATTAAAAATCAATGATTAATCCTATTATATTTTCTTTATTTTTATTTATTATTTTTTGTTAAAGATGTTAATAAAGTATTATCTAAATATGAAGATTATGTATTATTTTTATATTTATAAATATTATTATTTTTAGGTGAATTCATTGAATTATATGATTAATAATTTTCATTTAATTAAAGTTGATTTAATTAATTCATTTTTTTTTATTTTAATAAATTTTATATAAAAATAAATATATAACTTAAATAAGATTAAATATTTTGTTAATAAAATTTAATTATATTATAAAAAAAATTATAAATTTTAGAATAAAAATTATAAAAGAATAATAAAAAATTTCATTAAAAAGGTATATCTAATTTTTTCAGAAATAAAGCAAATAAAAATATTTTTATAATAAATAGAAAAAATAATTAAAAACAAAATATATTTAATTTAAATAAAAAATTATTAAAACGTAAAAAATATAAAGATTTAATAAATATTTTTAATAGAAATATAATTTATATCAAAAGAATATATATATATATCATAAATATAATAAGTAAGAAAATTTATTAA
>NW_004086037.1:0-40166 GCF_000220395.1 Ichthyophthirius multifiliis
TTTTTACATTTTTTTTAATATACACATATTACGTATTTATTTAAAATTTATTTGTACTTTTTTTTTTTTTTTAAAAAAATTAATATTTTCATTTATATAAAAATATTTATATATTCTCCTAAAGCACAGTCATTAATTTTTTTTTTTCTATAATTCATTAAATTTTTAATTTTTTTAAAATGATAATTATAATAGTTTTTTTTTTTTATATTTATTATTTAGTTTAATTTTTTTTTTTTTTTTACCACATAATTCTTTTAAATTAAAATAAATATATATTTAGTTAATATAATTATTAAATATATTATAAATATAATTTTAAATATTTATATATGATCTTTTTCTAAAATACAATTGTAAATTTTTTATATTTTATATATTTGTATAATTTTATTTTTATTTTGTATAATTCATTTTTTATGTTTTCAATATTAAAAGATAATTTAGATTAGTTTTTAAAATTTTTCAATTTTATTTCATATTAATTGATCTATTAAAAAAAAAAAAATATATGATAAAAAAAAAATTACTATTAATAAAAACTATACAGATTTATATTTTATATAGACAAATATTCTATAAAATATTGTTGTTTTCATAAAAAATAATTATGATTAAAATTTTAGTTTTACATTATAAATAATATTTTTTGTATATTTATTTGATAAATATTTAGAATACTATAATTTATTTTAATATTTGATTTTATTAGAAATATAAATATTTTAATAAATTTTGTTATAAATTTTAATATGTAAAATAAAATTTATTAATTAAAAAATAAAAACTATATATTAAAAAAACATATTCAAAAATAAATAACTTAATAATTAATATTTGATTAAATTAGTGAAAGAAATAGAGAAAAATTAAAATATATAATTTATATATATATATAAACTAATATATTTATATATATATATTTATTATAAATTTAAATAAAATAATATATATCTTTATATAATAAATATATCAAATTTAAATAAAAAAATAAATATTTAAGTTAAATAATTTTATAAAATAATTAAATATAATTTATATATAACTAAACAAAAATTTATTTTATATTAAATAATATTTTTAGTTATTTAAATTATAACGATAAAAAAAAATTGTAATTTTCATTTAGCATATTTTTATTAAAATGAAAAAAAAATATTATTTATCTTTAAAAAATATTATAATAATATATTTATATAAAATATTTTTGATACTTTATTCATTATATATATATTTATATTTATTTTATTATAATTATTATTTTTTTGGCGCTATCTAAAATTTTTTAAAAATTATTATCTAAAAAATAAATTAACTCAAATTTTTAATTTTTAAATGTAAAATAAAAATATATATCTAAAATATAATAATAATAATTAATTATCAAATATTGAGTATTTATTAACTATTTTTATATACGCAAAAAAAGCATTTTTCCTTAATAATATATAATATTAAAAAAATATTTTAAAAAAATGGAATAAATATATAAAATATTTAACGAAATATAACAATAATAATCCATCTCATAAAGTTACATTTATACATTATTAGAGTTATTTTTAAAAAGTAAGCTTTAATTCACTAAAGACTTAGAACAGTGTTATTTAAAAATAATAAAACACCTCTTAAAAGTTCCTAAAAAGACTCTTGAGAAATACGAAGCATTAACCGAGAAATTATTCGAAACATTAATTATATAATAATTAACAAACAATAAAAGGACATAATAACCAACTAAAATACCCAAAAAAGACATAGTAAATTTATTTTAGCATTTCTTGCATTTATTTTCTTAGGGATTTTCCTCATCTTAATTTTAAATCCGAATTTTCTGTTCGAGGTAAGCATTTTAAATCCTAAAAGTAATCCCTACTGAAAATATCGAAGAAATAATTAACAATAAGCTATCTCAAGAAATAGCTACTGCCACGTTAATTTTATTGAAAGAAAAGAGGTCTATATTGAAATAAATAGGAATAAAAATAGCTTCTTATTTATAAAAAATCGAACAAAACTAAAGCCTTAGGGAAGAAATGATAAGAAATATGATATCAGATGAGTAAGATTCGATAAGAAAACTGGCTTTAATAAACCTGGAAATGTCGGAAGAAACATTTCCAGAATTAATAAAAAGAATAAGAGATAAAAACAATGAAATCCGAAGTACTGTATTTAAAAAATTAATAAAGGAGAAAATTCCTTTGGCTAATCTAAATTTATCGGATATATATAAAATTATATATGATGGATTTGGATCTAGAGATGTTTAAGTAAGAGAAAGTTGTATTTAGTATTTGAATTAAAACTTTTTATTATTTAAAGAAGATATAGTAGATGAAAAAGAGGAAAGTTAAGAAAAAAAAGGTTTAGTTTATAAAATAAAGATAAAATTATTAAAAATACAAAAATTCATATTTTAAATTTCCTTAATATTTTCGAACTCCAAAATACACTTTTCTATCCTGAATTATATGAAAATATCTCCAATCTTTTAAAAGAGTCCATTCTAAAAATTATAGACACATAACATTTTTAAATTTACCTCTAAGATGTTTTTTTGAATTCTTTTTTTTCCAAAAAACCACCATCATCTTTATAATAATCTAAAAAAAATAATATAACTATTAATCCAGAAGAACTTTTCTTAATTAGAGTCCTTTGTGAAATGCTATATGAGTAAAAAAATTCTATCCCCCTTGAATTAATTTAAACTGTTGAAGATTATTTTCCTAATGGGATTTCTTTAGCTTAATCTATTGAATATTTTGCTTTTTAAAATCCGAATCTGCTCGCTTTATATTAAATTTTATTAATGAGCGAATTTTTGATAAATTGCGATTAGGCGGGTAGATTGGCATTAAGTGAGAGTATAAAAAAGCTACTCTTAAATATGAAAGGATCAAAAATTTTATAAGAAGTTCCTCAAATAGAAACCGCTAATGATGTATTTTATTAATGGGATATGAAAAATTTAAAGGAAGCGATTTTCGGATAGACTTATTATGATTTTCCTATTATTACTTGCTGTTATGAATTAATACCTCTATGTGTGAGGATTTTAAAAAAAAGTGTCCTTGATGTTCCTGTGAATGTTTTTATTACTTAAATAATATCTGAAGTACATGAACCTTTGGCTAAAGATTCAGATAATGATACTCATTTGGACTTACCTTCAGAATTAACTAGGGTATAAAAATAAATAATCGAAAATAATGTATAATTGGAAATTTTAGAATAGAAATTAAATAAAAGAGTGAAATAAAAAGATTAATATTAGATTGAAGTTGAAAAGGAATAGAAAAATAAAATATTGGAAAATTTAAGACAAAAAGAAAATGTTTTAAATGAATAAATTTTTGATATTTAAATGAAGGAAATAATTTTAGTTTAAAATCTACTTATTAATTGTATTATAGATACTAATGATCCTTCTATTAAAAATTTATTATAGCAAATTATTATACCGTCGTTAAAATAAAATAGTAATAATCTAAGATGCCATAGTTTAAAGGCTTTGGCACTTTATGTCCTTATAGATAGGAATTATTGTAATGATTTTTTCAATGTTTTTTTAGAATTCCTTTAAAAAAATGAAGATGAAGATAATTTATCGATTATTATTTCTTTAAGAAGTATTGTTGATTTTATATTACTTTACGATTTTGCGAAAAATCCTAGTCAATCCGATGATATTGATATTTCTTTGACTTAAGATTTGATACTTTAATAAGGTTTTTAAGCTAATTATTTTGTTAGAAATATCGCTATTGAGGGACTTTGTAAATTATTATTGAATAATAAATTATAAGATCCTTAGAATGTAAATTAATAATTATATATTTATATTTTTTAAAAAAAAAATTAGATTATTTGCTTATTAATTATTTTATGGTTTGATAATAGAAAAACATAAAAAGAAAGCTATAAATCAGTCTAAATATTAACTTTGTTTTTTAAAACATACACTAGTATGAACTATAGTAATTTATTAATTTTTGAAAAAGCCTTAGAATTATATATTGGATTAATAACTTAATTGAAATAAAAAGACTTAACTTTTGACTATAATAGTGTCCTAATAGACCATACTAATGAATTATTTATTACAAAATCAATAAGGGTTTGTATTAGTTTACTTTCTAAATAAAATGTGGAGGCTTAATTAATTTTATTTAGTTTTTTTTGTCAAAAAGCCTGTAAAAATAAAGATTTTGTTTCTTTGTTTGAAAAAATATGCTAATATTTTGATTTTTTTGAAAAAGGAGAAAAAAATGAAATTTTTAATGCTTTTTAACATTTAAATTTTGTTTTAGATAATATTCCACCGAGTAAAACTTTGAATTCTTTTTTGAAAGTTTTGAAGAATTCTTTAAAAAACGAATAATTTGAAGAAAATAATAATTTTTAAAAAAATTTAAACGATTAGAGTTTGTAAGAAGTTTAACTTATTATTAAATAATTGAAGGAATTTAATATTATAATCAAAGATACTGATGAATAAAAAAAACAAAGAGTATATAATAAATAATAAGATGATGATGAAAGTAAATGCGATGAAGAATAAAAAACTAATCTAGAAGAAAATTAAGATGAAGAAGAAAAAGAAGAAGACGAAGAAAATGAAATTTAAGAAGAAGAAGAAGAAGAAGAATAATAAGAAGAAGAAGATGATGAAGAAGAAGACAATTAAGATGAAGACGAAGAAGAAGAAAATTAAGATGAAGAAGAAAATTAAGAAGAAGAAGAAGAAGATGAAGAAGAAGAAAATTAAATTTAAGAAGAAGAAAGTCAAAGTGAAGAAGTATAATTTACTCCAAAAAAAAGAAAATAACCAAAAAGAAACACTACTCCTTAATAAAAAAAAAAACCAGAAAGTAAAAAAACCAATAATGTAAAAAATAGCGATGTTAAAAAGAATTAAAGTAGCTAAAAAAAAAGAAATAATAGTGATTAAAAAAACAGAAGTAATAGTTGCTAAAAAAATAGGAATAATAGCGTGTAAAAAATAGAAATAATAGTGGTTAAAAAACAGAAACAATAGTGTTTAAAAAATAGAAATAATAGTGTACAAAAAATAAGGAAAATAAAAAAAGAAAATAATATGAAGATTATTAATTAGGAAAGAGTTAAGACAAGATAATAAATTGTTGTGGAAAATACAAAATTATAAAAATAAGCGCTTAAAAGGAAAAATGAAAAAATAAAATAAAAAATATATATTATAAATTATATTTATTTATTTTATATTTTATTTTTTTGCTTTTAAAAAATATTAAAAATATATTTTTAATTATTTATTTTGAAAATATTTAAAAGCAAAAATTTTAAATATTTCAAAAAAAAAAAAAAAAATACATTTTATATATAAAAAAAATTATTTTTAAAATAAATATAATAATAAAAAATGAATAAAAGTTGAAATATTGCAAAAAAACTCGCTTTCAGGAAAAATAGCTAGAAAAATATTTTATTCTAATAAATCTAATATTTTCAATTCGAATAATAATAAAAAAGCAACTAGTTATATAAAACCTTAAAGTTAAAAATTAATCGCATATAATAGTAATTAAGATTAAGTTTAATAGGGTATTTCACCTGTTTTTTCTAAAAAAGATTAAATAAAAAAAGAAGATATAATAAATAGTATATATTATAAAGAATTGCAAGCTAAAAACCAGTAATTATAAGAATAATTAGAATAAAACATTTAGGTAAATATATTATATTTATATGTATTAAATATTTTGAATTTTATATAATATTATATAATAAATATTTTTAATTTTAAAATTATAATTATAATTATAATTATATTTCAACAATAATAAAAATAAAAATGTATTTTAAATAAAATAAAAGTTAATCAAATAAAATGAAATTAATAATAAATTTAAAGATTAATTAATTAAAAAATTAAAATTAGAAAAACAAAAGTTCATTTAATAAAATAACATTTTCAAAGAAAAAATTTATGAAATGAAAAAAATAATAAGAAATTTATAATAATAAAATTAATAATTATACTAAGTTACTTAAACAGAAGAAATATAAATAGGTAATATATGTATATATTTAATAAATATAAAAATAGTAAATATATATGTTTTTAATATTTTATATTTAATTAAAGATGTTGATGAATTTCGTTTATTATAAATATTATTTAATACAATTAGATAAAATTAAGATTAATAAGATACATAAAATTTACCATTAATAAATATCGACAATATGACTTATGAAGTAAATTATATTTAAAATTAAATTTATAAAAAAATAATAATATAGGAAATACTTGAATTATAAGAAATAGTAGGAACAGTTAATAAAGGATTATCAGATGAATAAATATAAAATATACCGAAAATATAATTTTAAAATTAACATAAAGATATATGTGAAAAATGCGCAATTTGTTTAAGCGAATTTGAGTATGAAGAATAAATTAATTAATTAAATTGTAAACATTTATATCATATTTAATGTATTTCAGATTGGTTACATAATGAGAACAATTGCCCCATTTGTAAAAATTAAGTTTATTATTGAGTAATTATAAATTTGAATTCGTTAAAAAGAAAAATTAATTAAAAATTAAAAAAATAAAATATAATATATAAATTAAAAATCATTAAATACATATCCAAAAATATATATGATTAAAAATATATATTAAAAATTAAAAAAATGATTGAAATTACATATATATATATAAATTAATTATTTCAAAAAAAAAATTAATATAAAATTTTAAAAATAATAAAATACAAAAAATATTTAAAAAAAGGATTAAATTAAATATATATGATATATTATTATAAAAAAATATTTTTTAAAAAAATATTAAAATATGATAAAAAAATTTTATATTATATAATTATATATATATATATATATATATATAAATATATATATATATATATATATATATATAACTATATTTAATTTTTATTTGTAGTTTTATATAATAAATATAAGTATATATTTTTTATATTAAAATATTAAGTTTTTTCTTATTTTAATTATATCATTTTTTATATTATTTTTTTCTCCATTTTTTTTTATATTTGAAATATTTTTTTAATCTATTGTATTTATAAAATAATACAAATCTGTACTTTTTTTCAAATTATATATTTTTATATCAATATTATATATTAAATTATATATTTATATATATATATATTTTTTTTTTTGTAAATTTTTCTATAAATTACAAAAAAAAATGAAAACAGAAAAATAAATTAAAAATATCTTCAACTATTCTTATTTTGAAAATAACTAATAAGATAATTAATAATTAAATTTTTAAAACAAAATTCATAAAATTTAAAAAAAACAATCCAGAAAATCATTAAACACATCCGAAATTTAAAAAGAAAATTCAATTATTAAAACTGACGGAAGTCCTTTAAAAAACACAAATTATTCTTGTTCAAGTGTATAATCAGTTTTATAAGAACTTCCACATAATAATTTCATTTCTACTTAAGAATCGTTAGAAAAGGACCAAAGTTACTATGTTGAATAAGCATCTAAATTATTATAAAATTGGTAACAACTTCCATTAGAAATACAATAAACAACAGTTTAATATTAAAATAATATCGAAAAAGTATAAGAATAATTCGATCTATTAATTCCTGAGATAAAAATAGCTTAAAATAAATAATAAGTTTTAAATAGATTAAAGGAAGCTTAAAAATAACAAGAATAAATTGTCAGATAAATTGCTTAAATAAATAACAAAACTACACTTTTGAATGCAATTTAAACAAAATTAAATATATAAAAAAATGAAGATGAAAACGATTAAATAAATTAATATTTTGTTGATGATGAAGAAATTGATTAAAAAGAAGAATCTATTTTTTAAATCAACAGTTTTAAGTATATTTTTTATAATATATAAATATAAAGTATTTGATTTTTTTATTATATCTAATTTTTTTTTTCTAATATTAATTAAATATAGATTATAATTTTTTACATATTTTTTTTTTTTTTTTTTTTAGAAATATAAATATAGAACATAGTTATAATTTTTATACTTAATCGAAATAATAAGAATATTAATTTTATGATTAATATGAGTTTGATTAAAATGATTCAAATATTTAAAGAAATGATTAAAATACTTAAATTGATGTTTTTTGTCTTTTAAATTAAAAATAAAATTAAAGTTTAATATGAAAATATATTATTATTTTTTTCCTAATTCATGAATGAAAATCATTAATCATTAAAATTTAAGATATTTTTATTTATTAAATTTTTTAAAATTTTTTTCATTTTTTTTTTATTTATTTTTTGTTTTTAATTATTTATATTTGTATTTTTTTTATTTTTTTTTTACATATTTAAAAAATAATTAATGAATATTATTTAAAAAATATAAATTTAGTATTTTTTTTTTTTTTAAATTTTTGTAAGATTTTTGATTGTTTATAGGATTTTTTTTTTATTTTTAATAATTTAATTATTTTACTTTTTTTCTTAAAATTTTTATTATTAAATAAAATAAAAATGAATATATCAATCAATGAAAGTAGTATATTAAGTGAAGAAATTAAAGGAAAACAAAATTTTACATAAAAAATAAAATTACCAGAATCATCATTATTAAAAAATAATATATTAAGGTTTTTTATTATATAAATAAAAATCTTTATATAAAAAATTATAATTAAAGTTTTATTCGTAAAATGCAAATATCTCATATAGATGACAATGAAATAGTTACTAAAACATAATAAAAAATAAAATAAATAGAAACTGAATTTTAATAACTACATAATGAAATCGATAATTAAATTATTTAAGAAAACTCTGAAGTGATAGAAAGAATAATAACTAAAGCCTTATATTAAAAGTATTTTTTTAAAAAAAAACTAAATTTATTAAAAAAAAAAAAAAGATTAATATAAGCATGTCGTATAAAATATGATAGAAAAATTGAATTTTATTGTCGAGTTTATGATTTTTTAACGCCAAAAAATTTTCAAATATAAAATGAATAAATTCAAGATGATATAAATTTTGTAAAAGCAAAATAATGTAAAAGAAATTTTTTTTTTTTTTGTAAATAATATTATTTTAGAAATATAAAATATTGACTTTTATTAAACACCTAGAGATAAACTAACATGTATAGTAAATGCATGTAAATTTATGAGCAGTATAATTTCGAATAGTAGCAAAAATAAACCAACTGGAGCAGATGATGTAATACCTGGTATGATGTATTTAATAATATAGAGTTTACCAGCAAGACCATTAACAAATTTATAATATATATAGTAGAATTATAAATATATATTTATAAATATATATATATATATATATATATATATATATATATATATATATATATATATATATATATATATGATTTTATTATTATTTATTTTATTTTATTTATATTCTTAAGTTTTTACTTATGTTTTTGTTTTATTTTAAAGATCTTTAAGAAATGATTAATATTTAAAAGACGAAGAATTTTATTTTACTATGTATGCTAGTAGTATTGAATTAATTGAAAATTTAAAAATTAATGATCTTGAGCATATTTCAGAAAAAGAATTTAATGATTCTTTTAGAAATAATTATAAAAAATATTAATCTTTTTTGGATGCTGTGGATATTGAGGAAGAATAAATTAAAAGATAGAATATTTTTAAATTAGTTCAAAAATTATAAACTGAAATGGGTAATTTTCATTCTAGTTTTGAAAATAATTAAATTAAATTCCATAATAAACCATTTTCTTAAATTTAATTGGGTGATATGTAAGAATTATATAATGAATATCATATTTTGCATAAAAATATTATTGACCATTAAATTGATTTGCAAAATTAAATTAATTTCTTAGATAAATATATTAATTAGGGAAATGTAAATAACTAAACTAAAAGATTTTTCGGTTTATTCTGAAATTATTTTTAATTAATTTTAAATATTTTTATTTTTTAAAAAAATTTATTTTACAAAAAATTTTTTTTAATAAAAAAAAAAAAAAAAAAAGTTTAAGATTTTTTGTTTTAAATAAATTAATTTATATTGTGTCAATATTATAATTATAAAAGAAAGAAAAAAATAGAATACATAAACTAAGTTAAAAGATAAATATTAATAAAAATATTATATTAAAAATTATATATTATAAATTATAAATATATTTATTAAATTAAATTTAATATTTAATAATTATTTAAAATTATAACATTTTTATATATAAAAAAAATGTTAATATAAAATATATAATTTATATATGATTATTAATATATAAAAAAATATATATTGTAATAAGAAATTAAAAACTATTATATATTAAATAAAATAAATTATATAAAATTAAAAATAAAAAAGTATTTATTATAAAAAAAAAGCATAAAAACAAAAACAAAGAAAATTAATATATTTAAGAATATGTATTAAAAATATAAAAAAGGAACTAAAAAAAATAAAAAATATGATATTTAAAAATCTTTAAAATTGAGTTAATATTTTAAAAGATAATAAAATATTATAACAAAAAATAATAATAAAATTAAAAAAATAAATATATTATAGAAAATTATTATATAAAATAAATTTTATTCAAAAAATATCTTAAAATTATTTATCAAATAAATAAATCAATATATAAAATAGAATATATATAAAGATAATAATAAAAAATATATAAATAAAATAATATAAGAAGGATTAAAAATAAATTATAAAATAAAAAGAAAATAAAATATAAAAGTAATATTAAAATAAAAAAAAAAATATATATTTAAATACAAAAATATATATAATTATTATCTTATAAATGTTATTATATATATTTTATTTTTATATAAAAATTATATATTTAAATATAATTATACTATATTTAATATATAAATATTTTCTAAATTAATTTTACTCACAATAATTATTTTTATAAAATGTTTTAAAAATTTATCAAATAATTGTAATTATTATTTATTTTTATCTTGATTTTTTGTTTTAAAAAAATTTTATTCTTATTTAATCATTAAGATTTAATATTAATTAATTTTACTATAGAATACGAAATCACGTATATTAATTTTATAATATGTTATAAATAAATTATAAATTAATATATAAATAATACTATAAAAATATAAATTATATTATAATAATTTAATTTACAATAATATATAAAGAGTTCTAATATTTTTTAAATGTTTTTAAAATATCATAAATATAACATTATAAATAAAATATAAAAACTTTAAATAAAATATTATAAGTAACTTGCATAAAAGTACATATATAATATTTAAACTAATACTTTATTTATTAAAATAAAATTTATAAATTTGACTAAATTATTATAATAATAAAAAGAATTTAAATATATATATTTTAAAATTTTAATATGTATTTTTTATTTGTTCGAATAGAATAATTACATTTTATAAAAGATGGAAAATAATAAAATAAAAAAATAAAAAAAAGATTTTTAAAAAAAGTATAAATATTTTGATAAATGTATTTTATAAAGAATAAATAAAAATATTTTATATTTATTTTAATATTTATTTAATTTAAATTAAGAATAAAATAATATATAAGCAATTTTTATTATTAAAGTACTAATTAAATAATATTTTATTTTATTTTTAGTTATTTTTTTTTATTTTTAAATTATAATATTAAATAAATAAAATTCATTTTTCTGACATTTTAATTAATTCATCCACAGATAATATTTCATTTCTTTTCTTTTCTTATGGAATATATTATTTTATTTATCTGAATTCTTACATTTTACTACTTTCTTGATATTAATTAACATCAAAATCTACTACTTTTTATTTAGTTTCCATATCTTAAAAAGCTCTTGCGGCTGTTACTTGGAATTTTAGTTTATGATTCAGCCAATTATTTTTACCCTGTTCATTATTTAATTATTTTTTAAATTCTTATAATCTTTTCATATAATTTCCTTCATGTTATTGATTTTTTTAATCTTATAAAAATCTTTATTTTCTTTATTCTAAACTTGAAAGTAATTTTTTATTTTCTTTAAGTTATTTTTGCTTTTTTTTTTTATAATTAAACAAAAAATATAAAAAAAAAAAATTACAAATTCTGATGAATTAGTTCCTATTTATTCTCTTTTTTATTTTAAATGTGTAATTTTAAGATTTTCATATTCATTTTTTTATTATTCTCTTATTTTTCTATATATTTATTTTATTATATTATTTAAAACAAAAAAATCAATTATTAGAAATAAAAATAAAGTTACTATACTTTTCTTCTTCATTTAAATATTAATCAGAATCAGTCGAATAATAAGATTGACTATCTTCACTATTAGACCCTGAGTGTTAATATTTATTATTATTATCCCAATAGATTTCTACTTTTCCAGTTTTTTTATTTCTTCTGGTTTTATAAGTGGTTAAATTTTGATTTTCTTAAGCAAGTTTAGTACCTATTTCTTTATTTTCTTAAATAAAAAGTTTTTTTAAATAACATCTTCTTTATATAATTAATTATTATTATTATCTACATTATCATATTCATCTTCATTATTATTTTCTACTTATTTAATCTTTTATTGAAGTTATTTTTTTTTAATTCTTCTTTTTTTTTTCTTAGAATTCATTTATATTAACGATTGGTTATTTACTTAATTTCTCATTTTGTACTATATCATGAATATTTGGAATCTTTTTTTTTCTTAAAATTATTCTTATTCCTAATCTTCTTCTTTTTCAAAATCTTCTTCTTCTTATTCTTCTTCTTAAAAAGACAATAGATTTTTTTTTTAAATTTAATTTTTTTTTATTTAAGTTATTTTTTCTTCTTTTTTATTATTTAAATTTTCTACTTCTTTATATATTTCTTCATCTTTTCTAACTGTAATATCCTAAAAAGGGTTCACAACAACTTTTGTTTTTATTATTTTAGGAGGATTAATTGGTCGGTCGTTTTTATCAGTTTATAATTCCTATAAATTCATTAAATTATATATTGAATTTCCTGTAACTTTACCAAATACGGTATTTTTCTTATCTAACCAACTACATTAGTCGAAAGTTATAAAAAATTAACTTCTATTCGAATTAGGCTTTCCTTCTTCGTTAACCATTCCTAGAATTCCTCTATGAGAAAATTTTAATCTTTAATGAAATTCATCTTAAAATGTACCACCATATATACTTTCACCACCTGTACCAGTATTTGTTGGGTCGCCACCTTATATTATAAATTTTGGTATTAATCTATGAAATATTGTATTATCATAATATCCTTCTAGACATAATTAAATGAAATTACGACATGTTTTTGGTGTTTCATTTGCCCATATTTCTATGTCAATATCTCCAATGGTTGTTATTAATATTACTTTTCCACTAGTTGGAGGTTGTTGTTGATAAATATTACTCATATTTTATTTTTTATTATATTTTAAAAAATGTATAATTTCTTTTAAGTGTGTATTATAAGATAAAATACTATAATAATTATTATTATTATTATTATTATTATTATTAATATTATTATTTCTTTATTATTATTATTATTAATATTATTATTATTAATATTATAATAATTATATTATAAATTTTTTTTTATTATTTTAAATTATTATAAATATATACTTAATTTAAATATTTTTCATTTATAATATTAAACATGTTTTTGTATTATTTTTATTTTAAATAATTTTATATTGTATTTTTTAAAATATAAAAATTTTTAATTTTAATAAGTAGATTTTAACTTATCAAAATTTATAAAATAATATTTTTTATATATTATTAAAAATTTAACTTTTTTTTAGTTTATTATAATATTTTATTTCTATTATATATATATTATTTTTATATAATTAGTAATTGTATTATTTAAAAAAAAATATTATTATAATAAAATAAAATTATGAGATTTAATTTTATATATTAGAATAAATATTTATATAGTTATAAAATTTAAAATAAAATATGTATATATATATATGTATATATATATATATATATATATATATATTTATATTTTTATATCTATACATTTGATAACAACTATTAAATAAAATTTTTTGAAATTAATATTTTTTTTATTAATTTATACTATTTTTTTATAAAAAAATTTATTAATTATCAATATAAGTATATAAATTTATTTTAAAATATAATTTAAGCATAAATATGTTTATTAATTCATTTATTATGATTTCTATAATAAAATTTTAATTAATATTTTAAAACTGCCATAAATTTACTAAATTTATATCGGATTTATAATCAACCTATATATTTTAAAATTATATTAAAATAAAATGTAATAAATTCATAAAATATAATTCTTTAAAATAATAAAAATAATTATAGATTTAATAACTCTAATATTTGTAAATTATTAATTTATAATTTTTAATTTTATTTTATGAATAATTAGAAATAATTTGAACTTTTAAAACAAAATTAAAAACCAAAAAAAATTTGAATCTCTTTTTGTTAAAATAATAACTATAATTTTTTAAAAGCAAATTATATTTATTTATTCTAATTAATCGTATTTATTCATTAAAAATTAATAGAATATTTCTTTAATTTATTTTTTTATAAAAAAGTTTTCGAATATTACAGATATATTAAAACTTTATTAAAAAAACTTAAAAAATGATATAAATTTTAAAAATAACTAAATTTCATTAATTATTACTTATTTTTTTTTCAAAAAATTTATTATTGTACTCAAATAAATGAATTTTATTTAAATATAAAATATTTAATTAAAATAAATTATATTAATGATAATAAATAAAATGAAATAATTTAAAATTTTTAGAAATATTAATATTCTTTTAATAAAAAATATTAAATTTCGTTAACTAAGATTCTTTTTCAATCTAAAAAAATAATAATTTTTTATATATAAGTATAGTAAAATTAATATAGAATTATTTTTGTTAAAAAAAATTATATGTTTATCTAATAAATACTTAAATAAATATAAGTATAGTTTAGATAATAAAATTTTATTTTAATAATTTTTATAGTTAATAAATATAATTTATACAAATTATAATAAATAACATTTAAATAAACAATAATATTTTTATAAATGAATAAATGTATAAAAAATGTTATCTTTAATTAGTAATAATATAGATATTAATTTAAAAAAATATTTCTTAATTTTGAATAATATTAATAAAGTTTCTAATTAAAATTTAAATAATATATTATTTTATTATTATAAACTTATTTAGCATTAATTTCCTAAAAGAAGATATTATATAATAAAGATATAAAAAAAAAGATTTTTATTTCCTCCAATTAATTAGATTACTAATTATTTTTATATATTTAATAATTTATATTGTTTTCGAATAATATAAATGAGTGTTTAGTTATTATTTTTACACTATATCTTATATATAATTTTTATTTTTACTTGTGAAACTTTATGTTTGTTTTAATTTTATTAAAAAAGTTTTTTCTTGAAAAAAATAATAATAATATTTAATTTATTATTAATAACAGAATAAAAAGAAAGTTTTATTTAAAATATAAATAATGTTTTTGTTAATAAAATATATATAATTATATTTTTATTTTTTTAAAAAAATAAAAAAATATGAACAAGCTAAAAAAATCAGAAATGTTTTAAAAATGTTTTAAATAATTTTATAAAAATAATATAAAATTTAAACAAATAAATTTAATTAATTATAAAAAAAAAGAAAATTCATAAATAATTTAATTACCAACCATATCTATTTTAAAAAAGAAAGAGTTATCAGAAAAAGAATTAAAAAGTAAAGAAAAACGGGAAGAATTTACTACAATAATGAACGGCAACGCCGAACCAGTATATGAATTAATTGAAGAGTTAAATTAATAATTAGAATAAAAAGATGATTTTGTAAATGAATATGATAGAAATGTAAAATATTTAAATAAGAAAGGAATATAAGAATAATTAAAAAAAAATTCTAATTTTATAATATTGAATAAGAAAACAATTGTTAAAAAATATTAAAATAACTACCGACAAGTTTTTATTATATATAAAGACAAAAAATAAGGGAAAATATATAATTAAAGACATAATTATAATTTTTTAATCCTCATTTATTTGCTAAAAATAAAATAAAAAGATAAAAAAAAGATATTGATTATTTACAATTATTAGCAAAAAGAAAAGATAACATATAGTATGAAAAACCTAAAATTGTTCAAAATTTAAATTTAAAATAAATTGAAAAAAATATTAAATTATTACTTGAGGAATTTACATCAAAGGATAATTCGAAAAAACTTAATAAAATACTTGAAATTTAAAAAAGTATTTATAATGATTAGGATTTAGAATAAATTGAAGAAATAAGTAATATTTTTTTATTATTTTATTTTTTCTATTTTTTTTTTGGGAAGGAAAACAAAATCAAAAATTCTTTTATTGAATTTAAACTAAAAAATTAAATAAAAAACAAAATCTTTTTTTTTTATTTTATACCTTAAATAAAAATAATATTTATTCATATTTTTTATTGTTAAATTATATAAATTTACCTTAAATAAAAATAGAAAAACTAAAAAACTAAAATTTCTCAATTTATATCATTTTTTATAAAAAATATAAAATATTTATTTTTTATAATATTAGATTAAATTTAATAATAATTAATTATAAAATAAAATACTAAAAAAAAAAATTAATTTTAAATTTTAGATTCATTTTTTTCTTTGATTTAAGAGGAAAAAAAAAAAGACAAAAACAAAATAATATATGATGTTTTCAACAATAACCTTATTTAAAAAATAAAAAATATATTTATATTTTATAATTGATATCATTATTATTATTATAAATCTTTTTTTTTTTGTTAAATTTAAAGTTTTAATGATTAAACTTCTTCTCTAAGTTATTCTTAATATTCTTAGTTTGTTTATAAAGCTCTATTCCATGCTCTTCTTGTGATTGGGGAATATTCAAGATGATCTTCTAATGATTTACTTTAATTAATATTATTTTTATTTAAAACAATAAAAAATACCTATTTACTAATTCTTTTACACTATCTAATTTAATTTAAGTTGTTAAACTAAGAAAAGGTACTGCACACATTACTGCTGACCAATAAATTCTTGGAGCTCCTATTTTAGTTGCATGACGTCTTCCTAAATATGAAGTAAAGAAAATGAATAAACTTACTGATTAATCTTTTTTTTTTAGATTAAAATTTTTCTTCTATATTTTTTTTTATTTTGCTTTTTTCATTTTACATTGTTTAGAATAAGGATTTAAAAAATCCGATAATTTCTGAGGTTAATATGGTCTAAATCCTCTATTTTTTAAATGCTAAATATGCTCTTCAGATATATTTGGGAAACCTTATTACATTAAATAATATATTATATTTTTATTTAATTATATTTTTAATTTAATATTAATATTTTTTTTATTTTTTAATGATTTAAAATATAAAAAAATGTTTAAATTTATTATTATAAATATAATTTTTTCCTTTATATGAAATTTATTTTTTATTATTGATTTTTCTATAAATCATTTTTTAGATTTAAAGAAAATATGTCAAAAATGATAAATCTTTTAAGTCAAACTTTCAAATAATATAAAAAATAAAAATATCAAATTAATTATGAGTTTTATATTATATATTTTTAAATTAGTATAATATAAAAACTAAAATTTTATGTAACTTAAAAAGTTTTTTAATTTTATTATTAAATTTAATAATAAAACTATTTTTTAAAAATAAAAAAAAAAAAAATATATATAAAAAGTAAATATTGATATAATGTCTTTAAGAACAGATGATATAGAGGGTGCAAGACCTAAATAAATAGGAAAAAGAAAAATTCTTTAATAAATATAATAATAAAAATAATTATAATAATAATAACAATAATAATAATAATAATAATAATAATAATAATAATAATTATAATAAGAATATGAATAAGAATAAGAATAAGAATAAGAATAAGAATAGTAATAATAAAAATAAAAATATTTATAATAATTAAAATTGCAATAATAATAATAATAATTATTATAATAACAGTAATATTAATATTAATAATAATAATAAAAATTATAATAATAAAATTCATAATAATATTAATAAAATAATATTGATAAATTTAATGTTCCACAAAATTAAATTAGAAATCCTGAACATTTTGCACAATCTCCTTATTAAGTAAATATAATTATATTAAATTTTAAATTATAATATATTTAACACAATTAAAAAATATTAATAAAACATATTTTAAAATTAGCCAATAAAATAAAGAAATCAATAATTTAATATAATTAGTAATAAAGATTTTTAAGTACACTAAATTTTATAAAATTAATAAAATAATTAATATTAATATAATTAATAATAAAAATAAGAATAATAGAATTATTAATAATAACCTTAAAACTTTGAATAGTAAAATTTAATCTAATAATAAGATATATTAACCTAACAATTAAAATTACAAGAAGAAGAAAAAGCAAGAGCATAATCTCAAAGACTTATACAATAATAGAATTATTAAAAAGAACTTTAAAATTAATAAACACCAAAAAGTCCTTTAAATTAAGAATTATAATAAAATATAAAAGCAGAATAATAAAAAATTTAATAATAACAATAATATTAATAAGATTAAAATTAATAACCTAAAGTAAATTAAAATCCTATATAATAAAATAGTATTTTAAAAATGATGACTGAAAAATAATATCAAGACTATTTAATGTTATAGGAATAATAAAAGTTTAAACAATTGGAATTAAATAAAAAAATTTAAAAATAAAATATATAAAATAATATATTCTATTAAAATGAACAACAAAAATCCCCATTAATTTAATAAATTAATTCAAAAACTCCTTAAATTTACAAACCTCCAAATGAAAATTAAAAAACTCCTTTAATTTAATAATAATAATAGCAATAATAGTAATATTTACCATAGATTTAAAATGAAAATATTAGTTAATAAATATTAGATTAGTAATAACAATCAAGAACTGTATCTAGATAATAAATAGTTGCAAGAGAAATATTAAGTCCATATTTATAATAACAATAATAATTATAATAGTAATAAAATTAATTATAATAATAACAATAATAATTATAACCTTAATAAAATTATTAAAAATAAGAATAAATTTAAAATTAAATATCTAATGTATATCAACCAAAATAAAATTAATTAAGTGAATAATAAAAAACTTAAAATATATTTATAGTTATGGATAGTGATAATTAAACAAGACAATTAGTGAATGAATTTTTAAATTCTAAAGGAGTTTTAGATTATTAAACTTTTGTTTTGCCTGGAAGTGCTGCTGGATTTATTAATGATTAAGGATGGAGAGATACTTTCTTTAGTTGTTTTAGTTTTATGAGAAGGTAATATGATTTTACTGATCTTATCATATTTTCTAAAGTTGATAACAATATGTTATTATTATGGAATTAAGATTAAAGCATAGAACCTTAATTATTATGTATTGATAGCTTAAAATAAAGTGCTTAAATTATAAGCGAAAATATTAGTAAAGAAGTAAATATATCAACATTTTTAATTGATTCTTTAGGCAAAATGCATTAAATTTGATTATTATAAAATATTTTTTTTATTCTTTTTGTTTTTCCTTTATTTTGTTTTTTATTTTTTGTTAAAAAAAAAAAAATTACATTATATAATTTTAATTATTTTTTTTTATTTTTTAAATAAAACTATATTTTATTTTTCATTTATTTATAGATGGTATTAAACTTAATAGTTTTGTTTTTTTAAACCTTTTATTAATTTGTTTAATTTTAGTGAACTAGTAATTCTTTTACCCCATTTTTATTCATATTATTTTTTCAAAATATTAATATTTGAATTTATAAAATTATTTTATGAAATTTATTTATTAGTTTTAATGTTTAAATGTTCTTTTAATTATTAGTTAAATGGTTCTTATTTTAATTATTATTATATAATTTATTATTTACTATCATTTTTTTAAAAAGAAGATATACTGCGAACTACATTGTTTTTATTTGAAAAACTTACTTTTTTTATACAAAGATTTTAATTTTATAATTATTGACTTTCAATTTCTTATAATTAATTTGAACTAAAAAAATTATTTAAAGAGGGAATTGAGGCCTAATTTGACACCAAATTAGTGTTTAAATTATCTTAATCAAATGTATAATTTTATAACGAATTAAAGTTATATTAAGATTTAACGTTCTATTATTTATTTTTAAAATTAGAAACAATTTCTTAAACTTATTATTTTATATTTATTTAATTATAAATAGTTTTTTTTGACTATTCGTTAAAATATTAATTTTATTTTTTGTTATCATTTTATTTACAACTATTACTTCTGGCTGATAAATGAGTTGAAAAATCGTGAGTTGAATTATATTTAGAATTTTTTTTTATTGATGAATATTTCTATTAATGTTAACTTAATAAATTTTTAAAAAGCTCATTTGATTAAGTCAATTAAATTGAGCTGTTTTAATTAATTAATTATAAAAAATATTATTTGCGTTATTATTTATGTTAATCATTTGTAAATAAATTAGGTTTTATTAGAAAATCTTTAAATTTTGAATCTTTTTAAATATTTAATAATTCATCTTATTATATTTAAGGATTTATATTTACATTTTAAATGCAATTCAAAGATAGTTAAGAATTTTTTTATTGTAAATTTATTTATAATAATTTTTTTTTTCTTTAAAAAAAAAGTTAGTATTTATGTTTACCATTAATTTAAAAATCATTATATATTTTAAAATATTTAATTATCTTAATAAGTTTCTAATTTAATAAAATTTTTTATTAATATATTAATTTTAAAAATAATATAATTAAAAATAAAAAATAAAAAATAAATAATATATATATATATATATATATATATATATTTAATATTTTTATTTTTATTTTTTATTTTATATTTTTTTTTATAAATATCATTTTTTATAACGTTTTATTTTTTTTACAGATTTTTTTTTAAATTTTTTTTAATTATAAATTTCTATTCTATATCAAATTTTTTTATTTATGTTTTTTTTTTTTAATTACATTAATAATAAAATATTTATATATATTGTAATTGTTCATTTATATATATATATATATATATATATATAGTTATTTACATTTCCTTCTATTTTAAATATTTCAGATGTTAAACTATTACATATAGCTGAAAATTATCTTTAATTTAAATTTTCACATAATTCCTCGTCTCCAAAATAATTTCTTTCTCCTAGTATTACAAGATCTAATTAATGTAAATTATTTTGGTATTAATTTTATAAACTATCAACATTATTATTTTTATTTTATTCTTCGTTTTATATAACTAGTTTTACTTCTCCTTTTCTTATAAAATATATAAACTATGTTTAATCTTTTTCTTTATAAATGACATTATTTTTCTCAAAATTTTATATTTGCATTATTTCAAATAATTCAGCAAGCATAGTTTTCGAAAATCCTTAAAAAATATCAAATAGACCTAAAAAGTCTAACCTTTTTTTATGTTCTATTTATTATTAAAGATTTAAAAGTTTGTTATAATTATATGATGATAATGTTAATAGTTCGCATTCTTAAGATGAACATACTAAAATATAATCTCTATTTTATATTTTATTAGAATATATATATAAATAATATATAATATATATTTTTTAGTATTTATAATTACAATTTTTTATTATGTTTATTTTAAAATTCATGACCAAATATATCACCTATATCATAATTTTTGACGCTCTCTAATTTTTCTGGACAAAAACACTTTTTGACTTTTCCTTTTTAATTTTTTTTTTTTAAATATAAAAAAAAATTATTTAACCTTTTAATATTATATATATTGTATTTGCTTAATCCCCAATATTATAAATAATTTAGTTTTATTTAAATGAGGTGTATCCAACGCATTAAGCTAGTTTTTGTATTTATTATAGTAAGTAAGTATTTTATTCTATAAATTATATATTTTCCAATGCTTTTTATAAATACTTTTATTCAATTTTATTTCTATTTTTTTTCTTTGCTATACTAATAACCATCTTTTTTTATTATATTAATTTATTAAAAATATTTTTATTATTATAAGTAATTAACAATTTAATCTTCTTCATTTTATAATGAAATTTGTTTTTTTTTCAAAGCTTTTAACATTTAATTTTCTTTTTATATACATTCAATTATTAAATTATTTAATTTTTCATCTTTTAAAAATTCTATCGCTATTTTTCCTATTAATAGTTTATGGATGTTTGTCATTTTTGTCTCTTTCATGTATTTTTTGTTTTAGTTTTTGTTTTTGTTTTTTTTATAAAAATAATTAATTTTGGTATAAATTATTTATTTTTGATTAATATTAAATTATTGGCAAAAATATATTTTCCATAATTAAAATTAAAATTGATTTAACTTACATATTTGATGAAATATATAATATTAAAATTAAAATAAAAATAGTTTTTAATTATATATTTAATTTTTTTATCTTTTATATATATAAAAAATAAAAAAAAAGTTGAAATATATTAAATAAATTAAAAATAAATTAATTTATGAAAAAAATTATAAACAAAAAATAATAATATTCGCATTTAATAAAAATAAAGTAAATATATTACTTTAAAATAATCAAATCATAATATTAAATAATTATTTATTAATCAAAATTAAATTTGTGGAAATAAAAAATAAAATAATATAAGTATCATAATTTATCCTATTTTTATTAATCTTCTATTTAAAGATTTTATTTCCAACATTAAACTACATTTTTAATTAACATACTAACAGTTATAGGTCCAACACCTCCTGGAACTAAATTTATTAATTTAGCCTTTTAAGATACCTTTTTTAAAAAATTTAATAAAATATAATTATTTATAATACTTTATTAAATTCCACATCTCCAACAACTCTCCTTTTATCGATTTTTCTAATTCCTTTATTACATCCAGCATCAATAACAATAACTCCTTCTTTAACAAAATCTCCTTAAATCAAATTTCTAACACCAGCCGCACTAATAATAATATCAGCCTTAAAAACTTAAATATATACATACTTTTCTAAAAAAAAAAAAATTACATCTTTAACTGATTCCTGAATATTATTATGGATATCACAGAATTTTACAAAGGCACCTTTTTAAAGTAATAAAAAAGATAAAGGAATTCCTACTAGAATACTTTTTCCAACTAAAGTAATATTTTTATGTTTTAAATCTACATTATGAACTTCAAAAATATGCATTATTGCATGTGCTGTACATGGAAGTTATTTATTATGTTTTTAATCGAAAGTTATTTATTAAAAATTTATACTTTTTTATAAACAATCAACATCTTTAATAGGATTTATACTATCTATAACCTATTGCTTTATTATATGACTTGGTATTGGAAATTAAGTTAGAATGGAATCTATATTTGGATTTTCATTATAATCTTTTAGTTTTTCTAAATATTGTTCTTTTGTAACATTTTTTGGAAAGTGACATAGTTCTTCTTCCACTCCTACTTTTTTGCATGCTTTTCGTTTAATTCTTATATATGAGAGGCTTCCTGGACTATCTCCAACTAATATTATGGCTAGTTTTGGGGGTCTAATATTATTTTCTTTTTTTTTTTATTAATGGAAATTTTTAATGTTTATATTTATTTACTTTTTATTTAATATTTTATATCCTTTTTTTAATTTTTTAATATATTTGAAGCTATTTTTAAACCATTTATTACGTTTTATTGTTAATAAACTAATTTAATAAAATCTTTTATTTTCATAATTTATTTTTTGTATTTATATTTTATTATATATATTATTATTATTATATTTATATATATAATATACTTATTATTATATATTTTTTTATTAAAATTACTTTTTTATTAAAAATAAAAAAAAATATATATTTATGTTTTTATTTTAAAATAAACAAATAATTAGCCAAATTTAGAACAAGTTAAATTTTTTTTATTTAAATAATATAAATTATCTTATATAATAAATATATAATTAATTAAATATTTGTTTAAGAAAAATATATAAAATAAAAAAAATATAAAAAAATAAAAGAATAAAAATAATATTATATATCCGTAAGCATCGATGGTTTGATTTATCAACTTTATTTGTGTTGATTAAAATTCAGACAGATGCTAAAATTGAAGTCATAATAAACAGAAGAAAGGAAATTCAAAAAAAATTATTTCTTTTCGTTTAACTTGAAACAATTAAATATAAAATTAAAAAAAAATAGGAAATTATAAAAGAAAGAAAAAATTTAAGAAAATAAATTGTATATAAAAAATTATAAAATATATATCTACAAATATAAAATAAAAAAAAGAGAAAATGTTCGAAAATAATATATTAAAATATTAATATATTATTTAAAAATAATTTTTTTCAAATAATTAATTGAAAAAAATTAATATTTAAAATAAAAATTATATAAAAAGAATTTATAATATATATATATAAATATATATATAATTAAATATATAATTATATTATATATAATTTATATAAATATAATATTTATATTATTATAAAATAATATCTAAAAAAATAATTTAAAATATAATAATATAATATAAAATATTAAATATATTATTATAGAATAATTTGTAATTAAATTTTTTAATATTTTCATAAATCATTTATTAATTAAACCAATTAAAACCATTACTAATTTTTCTTTTTTAAAACTAAAATATGTGGAGTCCATGCCAATAAAATCACTAAAAAGCAAAAAAATAATAAAAAAGTAAATGTGTAAATATTATTAATTGTATTATTTATATTAAACAAAATCTAATTATTTAAATTTTAAATAATTTATTAAAAATTCTTATATATAAAGCAATCTAAAACTTAAAAAAGTTAATTTTAAGTTGAAAAATTTTAATCTTCTTAAAAATTTTAATTAATTTTCTAAACAATCGATTCTATAAATATATCACAATTATAATTATTTTTTTCTATTTATTTAAAATTATTATATTAATTTTCATTTAAACAAGACGTACATGTAAAATTAAACTTTTATCTATTAATTTTATTAAAAAAGATTGTTTATTATAAAATTTCTCCTTTTTTTAAATCAAAATAAGTTCCTTCTTGAGGGTTTTAGATTTTTAAAAAAGATGCAATTTCAAATTCCTAAACAACTAATTATAAATTTTTAATTTTTTTTATATTTTTAATTATTTCATCAGTTTTAACATCGTTTAAATTTCTAATTTAATAAAGAAAAAGAAAAATAATAAACATAATAAACATTAAATGAAATAAAATCGAAACTTTAAAGCATTATCTTAATTTTTTGTTTGTATTTTATTCAACTAAATATTTATAAAGTTCTTTTATTTTAGATACAAAAGTAAATTAAACAAATACAATCGATACTATAGATAAAAGTATTATGAAATTGCAAGCTATAAATAATATTTCGTTAAAGTTTTTATTTTAAAAACTTTCATTGAATTTTATATTATCGTTTTTTTTATGTTTTCTATTAATTAGCTTAAAATTGATAACTTATTTATACTTTTTTCTAATATTTTTTAATTTAATTCATTTTCTTCTTAAATTTATTAATTAAAATTATCAAGCTAAGTTTTATATAATTGCTATTCACTTTAAATTTCTACATTTTATATTAATTAATATGCTTTTTAAATCTAATTTTCTACCTATTTTTTTGTTTATTTAATTTTTTATTGCTTTTTTTGTTTTTACTATTTATTTTTATTCATTATCTTGTTTTTTATTTTAATTTAATTCTATTAGGTTACAATATTTATTAAATTCGTAATTTAAACTACTTACTTATAGTAATAAATCTGTTAGTTTTTAACTTTATGTATATTATTTATTTGAATTTACTGATAATTAATATAATGTCAATGATATTATAATATGACCAAATAAAATTATTATTAAGGCAATAAACTATACTTTTTTATTCATTTTGTTTGTTTTTTTTTTTTTTTATAATTAAATTTAAATAAAAATAAAAAATAATATGTATTAGTATTTATAAATAAAATATTAACATAAATTTACAAAAATGATATAAATATTATTATTATTTTTATATAAAATAACTATAATGGAAATAAAAAACAATTAATTTCTAAACACAAATTATATTATATTTGAAAAACAAAAAAAAAAAATCATTAATATCCTTCATTTTTAAAATTACGTTTCATTATATTAAATTTAACATTAATTTCTCCAATATGTTTAGTTTTTAATACTTTTTTAAAATAAAAATTATTAACAAAAAAATAAAACTAAAAAAGTTACTATTTCTTCCTTAAGCATCGCCAATAGTTTTTTTAACATCATTCATTTTTACTTCTTGAGTAGTAAAATAACTAAAAAATTACGATATTGAGTTAGTTGCAAGTGTTTTATAGATTCTAATAGTTCTTTCATGAGTCCCTGACTATGATGGTATATGAGTACTTCCATAACCTCTAATTTCGGACAAACCAAAAAAATTATACCCGTAAATTTAAACTATTAATTAAGGCCAACCAAAAGGGGATTCTAATTCGAAATTTCCTTCAAAAGGTAAATTAAATATTATTTCTTTATTATATGAACCAAATGATTATGAAAATTAAGATTTTCCTTCTAAAATATGCTTTTTATTAGAAAAAAATAAAAATAAAATTAATATGATCTTTAAATAAATATTTATTTATTTTATATTTACCAAGTTACCAATTGGTTTAAAATTAGATCCATATGATATTTCATATTAACACATTAATGTATTTTCACCATCAAACTAAATAATTTTTATTTTTTATAATTTATTTTAATATTATTTTATAAATATTTGTTTACTTCTCCACTTTCTATTAATCCTTTTATATATAAAGTTGGTTTTTTTTATAAATCCTTTTATTGGTTTTATATAGACGAAGGTTTTAAAATTGATTGAACTTATTATATATTCATTTTAATTTTATTTTGGTAATGAAACTTTAATATTTTATATATAATAATAAATTTAAAATTAAATAATTAGTATTTTTTTAAAATAATATGTTTAAATATATTTTAAAAAAATTTTATATATATTTTTATTATATTAAAAAATATTAATGTATAATTATTTTTTTAAAACAAGCATTTTTAAATAAATCATAATTAAAAAATTTTACTCATTGTTTTTTTACACAGATTAATTTAATAAATAATAATCAAATGTTTTTTATCAATTTTTATCCAATAATAATATTTAAACATTAATTATATTAAATATAATTATATATATATATAAAGGTATTTTTTTTTAATTCATTAATTCCATATTCTGCATTACTATATTTGTTAAAAAAAAATTGGAAAGTATATTATATATATTATTACATTTTGGGAATTTTCATTTTATATTAAAACAAAGTTTTCAAAAACTTTCTTAAATTCAGTATTTATGATATTATCAAAAATCATATGATCTTCTCTAAAATTTTTGATTAAAACATTTACTCTTATTAAGAGTTTATTTATTTCAATATTTAATTTATTAATTTCTTCCTACAAAAAATATTATAAAAAAAATTATTTTAATATTTGCTAATTTCTTGAATATTTCATTTACATTATTTTCGATTTGATTTAATTAATTTAATTTAATATATATCTGATTTCTTAAATTACTTCTTTCATTTATAATTTCTAAGCAATTATCATAATATTTTAAAATTTCCTTATATGTATTAATATATATATATATATATATATATATATATATATATATATATATATATATTTGAATTATAATATTCAAACTAATTTTTAATATTTATTTATTTTACTTTTAAAGGCTCTATTATTTATAAAATTATAAAGCTTAAATTAGCCTTTTAAAATTCAGTAGATTTAATTAATTAACTATAAAATTTTTCGACTTTTTTATCATTTTTAGCTTTTTTTTTAAAAAATAATGATTTTTAAGTAATATTATATATAATAATTATATTAATTTTTTATAAATACTAAAACTATGAAAAGAAATAGAAATCTGTTCAAAATTGAGTGCTTATTTAAGTTTAAACTCATAAGTACTTTTAAGCTAGTTGAATATCCTTTAAGTTTATTATTTTTGAATTAAATATCCTTTTTAATATTCTAAAAACTCTTAACCTTCTTGAGAAAAATCATCAATTTAATTATCAATTTGTTTTTAAAGATTATAGAATTTTAATAAATAGGGAATTACATTAATTATTTTATTTAAAAATCCTTTTTTTTAATTTATTTATTGATTTTTATTTTAATTATTCATTTTTAACTAGAATTTCTTTGTATATATTATTTTTATATAATCAAAAAAATTTAATAAATTAAATACTTTGCTTTATTAAGTTATGAATTATTTAAATTATTCGCAATATTTAAGTTTGGGATGTTCATAAAATTTATTTAAAAAAAAATTTAAAGAAGTAATTCTTTGGCTTAAGAAATTCTTATTATTTTCAGTATTTATTTTATCAAATTTAGTAAATATATTCTTTTCTGGAAGACTTGGTAAAATAAAACCCGGATAAGCTGATTTTACACTTTAATATAAGCTTTCGAAATCTGTGTATCTCCTTTAAACTTTATGAATTAATTAATTTTCATTTTCATATTTTTAAAAAACTTTTATTATATATATTTGTAAATCTAATATTAGCCTATATTTATATATTTTTTAAATTATATTATGTTTATACCATTCGGATTTTTGATCATATTCATCTACAAATATTTCTAAATTATCAAAATCCATGTCTTATTGGATTTATTCGGCTTCGTAAATTTCATTTTCATCAAAATATGTAATTTATTCAATATCATCTTCAATATTGATGTTATAGTTTTAATCGCCAATTAAATCAATATTTGGCATATATTGAATATTTTAACTTAAATAGGAATATTATTATTTTTCTTCCATTTGATTTTTTTTAATTATTATTTATATTACAAAGTTTTTTTTTTTTTTTTTAAGAATATATTAATTTTCTATTATTATGATTTAATATTTTTTTTTTTTAATTTAAGACGATTATAATACATTTTAATATTATTATTTTTTTTATATAAGAATGATAATATACATTTAGTTTATTCAAAAAAAAATAAAAAATATCCATCATTATATTTATTTAAACAAAAATAATAGAAACTTTATTATTATATAAAAAAAATTAATATTTATAAATAGAATATATATGATGTTTTAAAATCAAAGAATATTATAAAAAGAATTTTTAAATAAGAAAAAATTAAATTATAAAAACTATTATTTTTTCATAAAAAAATAATATAATAATAATTTTAATTGCATTATATATATCATTATCCTATAATTTTTTTTTTTCTATTAATATAAATATTTTAATAATAAAAAAGCTAACTTTATATTCTTAGTTATTTTATAAAAATATATAAATAAAAAAATATTAATTTTAATCTATTTTTTAAACAAAAGGAAAATTTATTAAATATTAAAACTTTAAAGCAAAAAATATAATAAATAATAAAGATGTAAAAACTGAAAAATTTATTAATAGAAAGAAATCATGAAGAAGTTGAAAAAACCAAGACTTTATCAGAACTTAATCGTTAAGAGTACATAAAACTCTTATGGTAATTAATAAACCCAACTTTATCAATAGCGATTGGGGTAGTTTTAAATGTTTTTTTTTAATCAATAAGTTTACATTTTGCTGGAAATCTACCTAATCCAAATATATTAAATGGTATAGGATTATCTAACACAATGTTAAATATAACCGGTGTAGTTTTTTTGCTTGGCTTAAATTAAGGTTTTGGTTCATTATCAGCTCGTGCTTTTAGTGCTGGGAAATATGATTTAATGTATAATTATTTATCTAAGAGTATTTTAACAATTTTCCTCGTATCTTTTTTTTTATTTTTTATCTCTTTTTTTTAGAAAAGAATATTAATAACACTTCATTAGGATTCTGAAATATCTTTTTTTGCACGAGAATATAGTATTTAGATATTTTTTGGTCTAGTTTGTTATTTTTTATTTGATTGTTTCAAAAACTACCTTAATTCTTTAGGATTATTTAATGAACCAATGTATATTTAATTATTTTCTCTTGCTTTTTAGTGGATTTTGTGTAATATATTTGTAAATTCTTTAAAAATGGGATTAAGGGGAATTACACTAGCAACGAATATAAGTTATTTTGTTTCTTTAATATTGATTTTGTTTTTTATAAAATATAAGAATATATAAATGTAAATTCTTTATGATAAAAAAAGTATTTTTAAAAATTATTTTAAATATATAAAGTATGTAGCTATTATAGCTTTTCCTATATAAATAGAGCGAATAGGGTTCGAAATAAATACTTTCCTAATAGGTTCTTTGAAAATAAGTCATTTTTTTTCAGCACATATTATATTATGTAATATAAATTTCACTTGCTATTCTTTCTATTTAGGATTAGGGGGTGCGCTTATTATTTTAACTTCAAATGCTATAGGAGAAAATAATTATAAAAAAGTTTTAAATTTTCTTAATTTGGGATATTAATTGGGTACTTTTATGGGTTGTATATTCCTTTTTACAATCATAAAGTTTAATTCTTAAATAATATCTTTTTATACTAACGACTCATTAATAGCAGAGCCTTTAAAAACTTTGTGTAAAATATATTACTCTTTATTAGTTATTGATATGGCTTAATGTTCTTAATAGGGTGTTTTAAAAGGTATTGGGAAAGGAAATGTGATTTTCTTCTTTTTTGTACTTTGTTATTTAGTTATAGGTTTACCATTGTCTTGTTTTTTAGGATTTTATAAAGGCTTGTAATTAAATGGATTTTGGATAGCTTTCTGCTTTTCGTTTTTATGTATTTTAATTTGCTAAAGTGTGATTTTATATAGAACTGAAATGAAGTAGTAAATTTAAGAATAACATGATTATATTAATCAGGATTAGAATTTATTAATCGAATCATAACCATAGATTGAATTATAAACTATTAATTGATTTTATTTATATTATTAATATATATATACATTTATAATATTGCTATTATATTATTTCATTTAGCATTATACATTATATTTAAACTATAATATTTATTTTTTAAACATTTAATTTTAATTAAATTTTGATTATTTTTATAATATTTAAAATTTTTTTTAATTAATTATTAAAAATAAAAAAAAAAACATAATTCTCAATCTAAATCGTTTAAATCTTCTTTTTATTAAAAAATTTCTTGAACTTTGTAAACTTTCTCTACTTCTTAATTTTATTAATAACTATTCTTTTAATTTAAAACTTCTTCAATATTTAAATTTTTTTAATCTAAATTAACTTGCTAATTAGATTCACATTAATTTGTTATATTTTCTTTATTATTGTTTTATTTTTCTTAACTAATCTTTTTACATTAAAATTTGTGATCTTTCCAATGAATAACCTTAATATTATAAAAAAAATATATATGTTTGTATATATATATATAAATATATATATTTATATATATATATATATATATAATTAAAATTATTTACTTAACATTCTCTTGTACAATACCAAACACTTTTACATGCAGAACATCTTTTAGTAGCATCTTTTTACATTGCTCACATTTAAAGCCTTCTAAGAGTCCCTCGACAATATTTTATCCGTAAAGATCAGCTAGTCTTTTCATGTCTTCTTTAGCTTATTCTATATCATAAATGAAGTATTATTATTTTTATTTTTCAGCAATATCCTTCCAGTTTTTTCCTTTTGATATTTTTTCTCTTATTTCCGGAATTTACTAAACAATAAATGGATTATTTTAAGCTATAGATTAGACTTGTATTATAGATAATTCTTCTAATGATCTTAACATATGAGATAAATTAGGAATTTAATCCATGAGAATTTCATTCATATATTTTCTTAACTAATATTAATATAATTTTATTAAAAAATAAAATATACTAATATATTACTCTTAATAAATTAGATTTTCTAAATTCATTTAATTCATATTTTTTTCTACAATCTGCGCTCATAAATAAATTATAAATAGCAATCCATACATTAGCTTCTATTTTTATAATTTTACTATATTCATTTTTTTCAACAATAACCCACTTACTATTTTCATATTTTTCCCTTTCATCATTATGATTTTGCCTTAACCAAGGCTTATTTTCTATCAAAGGTACAAATACGCATAAAATGTCAGTAACTTCAAGTAGATGATGTAGAGTTCCTATGGGTAAATACTAAACATAATCAGTAATAAATCTAATAATAGAAATACACATCATTCCTATTTTGAATTCAATATCTTCGATTTATTCATTGAATTCTTATTCTCGAGTTTTTGCGAGCATTTCTTCAACGGATTTTTTTGTAATTTTCTTCTTTTAATAATTCGCTAAATTTAAAAGTTTTCTATAACAATAATCTATTAGTTCAACCAAATATTCTTCAGCAGAATCTATGGCAGTTCTATGATACATAACTACTTCTAATAAATTACAAATTACTGATTCGTGGTATATTGCAATATAATTTCTGTATGTGTTTGTTATTAATAAATGATTTTTTATTAAAGGAAGAACTTTTTATTTCCATAATTCAGTTTAGACTAAATCAAATATTAATATTTTTAATTTATCGAATGTTACCATTGTATCCATTATAAATTCGTCGCTTTTCATTAATGCATTAACATGTGCTTGCATATTTAATCTTTAGTATATTTCGTCTTATTTAAACCATCTTTTTTTATTTTTATTTTAATAGTATATATATATTTTTTGTATAATGTAAAATTACTCATTGCTACCATATTCTTCTATATTAATTATTCTTAATTTTTCTATTAAATGTTCAGCTTCGAAATTTGATAATACATCTCCAAAATGTAAATCTTAATATTACATTTAAATTTATATAAGAATTTTTTATTTATATAGGTGTTATTAATATATTTAAATATATTTTTTTTAAATTTAATTAAAAAAAAATTATTTTATTTTTATGAAAAAAAAAATTTATATGTATTAAAAAAGATAAATATACAACTAGTTTCAATTTTTATATAGATAATCACAAATAATTATACATAAAAAAAAATATATAAAAAAAAAATAGTAAAAAAATATTAATAAATATAAAAAAAAAAATTAAAAAAAATTATAAAAAATTAATAAATAATAATATTTTATGTAATTATATAAAAATATATATATAAATATATAAATATATAATTTTATAAATATAATATAAATATTTATATTTATATATAAATAAATATATATATATATATTTATATCTTTGTATATCTTAATGTATTTTTTTTTTAATTCTTTAATTTTTTTTTTTTAGATAACATAATAACACAAAAATATAAATCTAAAAGTTATAATATTTTTTGTAAAAATAATAAAAAAACAAAATCAACAATTATACAAATAGATTTAAAAATTATATCGAAATAAACATATTTATTTTATAATAAAAATAAATATATATTTGTATTTATTTTATATTTTTAAAAATAAATAATTTTTTATAATATTTATATCTATTAGTATAATTAATTTATTAATCTTATATATCATTAATTATTAATATATTTTTCAAATTAAAATGTTTTTTTAATAATATATATATTTTTTTTATATATATTTTTATTATTTTGTATTTTTATCTTTTTATGTCTTTTTAGGTGTGACTTATATATATGAAGTGTGTTTAGTATATTTTTTGAATTAAATTAATAAAATATATCTTTTTCATTTAAAAAATAAAAATCATTAATTTTTATATTGAGTACAAAAAAATTAATTATAATAAAAATTAGTTATTTTTTTCTTTAATGTTAATTTAAGCAAGATAGACAGAATTTTTAGTTTTATACTTAAAATGTGATTATTTATTATTTTATATAAAATAATTCTATTAGTATTAACATATTAAAGAGTATATTAGTGCCTTTAAAAAAGTTAAAACTATTTTTCTTTTTTTATAATTATGTTTAAGAATTTTTGACTATAATATAATATATTAAAGATATATATAATCATTTTTTTTATATTACTCTTTTTTATTTAAAAATCAATTTTTTTTTACTATGTTAATTATTAATTAAATATGATATATTTTATAAAATATATAAAAAATATTAATATATATTTTATAAATAATTTTTAATAATTAATATGCAAATTTTAATAAATAAATATTTTCTTTATATAATTAAATTTCAAATTAAAATAATTATTTGATTTTTTTAAAATTATTTATAATAAATAGTTTAACAATTATATTTTATTTATATATAAACTATAATAAGCATTAGTTATATATATGTAAATGTTATTTATATAAAATAAATTAAAATATTTTAGTAAATTTTGTAATTTTATTATTATATAAATTTTATGTTTTTTTAAATCTAAAATTTTCACATAAAAAAAACAAATAATGAATAATAAATTAATAATAAATTTTTCCTTTATTATCATTCCAATTTTTTTTTACTATCCTTTTTACATTAGTTGATCTTAAAAGGATAGAATTAAAAAATAATAATAATAATAAAAATATAATGATAATAATAATAATAATAATATAAAATTTTTATTTTTTTATTTTTTTATTCCACATCTGGATAATAAAAAAATATTATTTTAAATTTATTCTTTTAAAAAAATATAGAGAACTCAGTTATTTTCTATTAATTTAAAAAAAAAAAAATCAAATAAATAAATTTATATATAAAATTACCATTTTTGTTATTATTTTCATTAATTTAATTTAATTGAGTTTCATTTAAAAACTTGGATTCACTAAAAGCCTATGTCATATTTCCCATAAATGCGAAATTATTTTATCGTAAGGTAAGAGTACTGTTTTCACTTGAATATTAATTCATAAAGCATTTACTAAAATCTTCAAAATTAATTTCAGAATTCAAATTTTTTTCACCAGCTAAATCATAAAAGATACATTAAAAAACATTTTCTTAAAGCATAATATTTTCTCTAATAAGTGTATTTTTAATGCTTTAATAATTAACATATCCTTTATTATCAATATCTATGTAATTAAATAGCAATTTGCACGTATTAATATCTTAGAGAAATTTTAAATCTTATGTACTTTCAATAAATTAGGAATATTCAATTATATTATCTTCTTTGATTTATTTAAATAGATAGCAATTAGATAAATTTTTAATAATTTAAGTTATTTATGAATAATTTTCGCATTATATGTGTTAATTAATACTTTCAAAAAATGAATTTATAGTAATAACTCCATATTAATCTTAATCAATAAATCTTATTTTATTTTTTTTAAATAAAAAAATAATAAAATATGTTTACTTAAATATTTTTGTAATAGTATTAATATGATTTTAATTTTGGTTAATTTTATTATTAATATGAATACAAAATCTTTAGAAATTATTTAATTTTTCAACATAATTTTTCAAATTATTAATATACTAAAGTTATATATATCTTCTTTCTGTAATTTAGTTATTTCTAATCATTCTAAACCATTAATGTTTTAAAGCTTAGGATATATTAATTCGTTTTTTTACATCTACACATATCATTTTTCCTATCAAATCTTTCATTTACTTAGAAATTTTTAAATCTTTCTTAAAAGAATATTCTCCTTTTTATATTTTCTCGAAAATTTCGTTTTAGTTTTTACCGTTAAAAGGAAATTCGCCACATAAAATTATATATATAATTATACCGAGACTCCATATATCACATTTAATGTCGTATTTTCCTAATAAAACTTCAGGAGCAATATAATTTACACTTCCAACAGTTGTCTATAAACCTTCATTTTTATCATAATTATTGTTTTTTGCAAAATATTATTTTGATAAACCGAAATCTATCATCTTGATTTCATTTGAGGATGAGCTAAAAATAAAATTTTCTGGCTTCAAATCTCTGTGAACAATTCCTAATTAATGTAAATATTTTACAGATAAAAATATTTAATAAATTATCTAAACGGATTCTTTTTCACTTAATTTGCCTTTTTCCATTATTTTGTGTAAAAGCAAATCACCTTTAATTAACTATATTTATAAAATATAAATAAAGAATTATATTATATACTATTATATACCTCTATAACTAAATATAAACGATTACCATTTAAAAAAACTTCATGAAGTTTAGCTATATTAGGATGATCTAATTATTATTAAATATGAATTTCTCTTTATATTTGTATTAATTATTATTAGTTAAGTTTGTTTATTTTAATTTGCTTTAAAGCAAAAAATTATTTAGAATTAGATATTAAACAAGCTTTTTTAACAACACCAAATGTACCTTTTCCTTGTTTATATATAAATATATATATATATATATATATATATATATATATATATATATTTATATATATATTTAAATATATAATATATATTTACTACATAAATAATTTTTTTTTATATATTTATTTATTTTATATTTTTTTATTATTTTATTTATTATTTTCTACTTTATTTAGTTATTTTTACCTAGTATTTTTCCTTATATTCTATAGATTTTATTTATGTCTTCTGTACATGCGTTTATCATTACCTCTTTATTATTTATACTATTGTATAAATCTATTTTCTTTTTATAAAATATTGATGAATTTTTCTCAGAATTTTGTTATTAACTTTTTTGAGAAGGGCTAAATAAGTTTTATGTATTAAAATTATTCTTTTCTATTTCTTAAATACTTGATTATTTACTCTTACTTTTAGTTATACAGCTTTAGCCCATATTATATGTTTATTTTAATTTTTTTGGTTTTATATATATTTAATTATTTAATAATTAATTATTATTTTTTTTATTTTTATTTTTATTATTTTTAAAATGACTGAGTTTATTCAATAATAGAAAAATAAGAATTATATATATTTTTTTTAAGGATTTATATTAAAATATTTTTAATAAATTTCAAATATTAAATAGTTTTTACTATTCTTTATAAAAATGTTTTAAGAATTCAACTCATTTTTTATTTTTTTTCTATTAAAATAATATAATAATTTACAAAAATAGAAAATTCTATAATATATTCTTTTATCAATTTTTTTCTCTTCAAAAACAAAAAATATTTATTTATTATAAAATTTTACATACTTTATATATTATTTAATCTTGATATAGTATATAATATAATTTATAAATTAATAAATCTAAATATTATATATATATATATATTCATTTTTTTAAACTTTTGAATAGTATTTATTTTTTATTTATGTAATTTTTAATTATATTTAATAAATTAAGAAGAATAATTAAATATAATATATTTTTATTTTATTTTATATATTTGTTTATTTAATATATATTAATTTCTAGCATTTTTTAATTTAATATCTTTAATTAATTATAGTATTTGTAAATTATTTTAATTTTTTTTTATATAAACTAATAAATTTATATTTATTATAATAATTTTTTCTAAATTATTTTAATAATTTATTTATTTTTTATATAATATTTTATTTAATTATATAAACTTATATTTTTTTTAAATAAAATATTTAATATCAACATTTAATAAAAAATATTTAATATCAAAATTTATTAAAAAAATTAGTTAAAAACATTAAAAAGATAATAATATAATTAAAATTAATTTATTTCAAATTAATTCTTTTCTAATATATTATTTTAATAATATATTTTTAACTTTTTTAAATAATTTAGTTTTTAATAATTTCTAAATATATAAAAAAAATAAGTAATTTAGAATGAACAATACCAAAAGAAAACAATTATTTAAAATAATTATATTAGGTGATTCTGGGTAACATAAACTTATAAAAAAATAACAAAATAAACTAAATTAAATATAAAAATAAAAATAGAGTAGGAAAAACATCTTTAATGAACTAGTATATATTAATTTCCAATATAAATAATAATATTTATATTATTTAAAAAAATAAAATAATATATATATAAAAAAGATATGTAAATGCTCGCTTTACTTAATAATATAGAGCTACAGTAGGAGCCGATTTTATGGCGAAAGAAGTTATGATAGATGATCGTATGGTTACTTTGCAAGTTATAAAAAAAAAAAAAAAAACTAAAAAATTTTAATAATAAAAAAAAATTAAAAGATTTGGGATACTGCAGGATAAGAAAGATTTTAATCATTAGGAGGTGCTTTTTATAGAGGAGCAGATTGTTGTGTTCTTGTTTATGATATTACAAATAAGAAAGTATTAGCATTTTTTTTTTTTTAAATATAAATAAAAAAAAAAATCATATAGTTTTTTTTTTATTAATTTGTTTTAATCTAAAATTTATTTATTTTATTAATATTTTTTTAAATATACATAAACATAATAATATTTTAATATAATTCCTCATAATAAATAGAGCTTTGAAAGTTTAGAAAGTTGGAAAGAAGAATTTAAATAATAAGGTTAACCAAAAGATCCTGATAATTTCCCTTTTGTTGTTTTAGGAAATAAATGTGATAGAGCTTCTGAAAGAAAGGTTGAATCAGATTTCGCTTCATAATGGTGTAAATCACATGGAGATCTTTTAAATTTTGAAACCTCTGCTAAAGAAGATACTAATGTAAATTAAGCTTTTACTGCAATAGCTAAAGCAGCTGCATCTTAATCATAAGAAGAGGAGATGTAAATATTATTTTTTAATATTATTATTTATTTTATATATTAAAAAAAGATTCTTTCCAACTAATAATGTTGTTTTAAAATAAGATTAAAAATCAAATAGAAAAAAAGTTGATTCTTGTAGTTGTTGAAAGAAAAATTATATATTTTAAATTTTTAATATATTTCTTTATAGTTATTATATTTTTAATATTAATTGTAAATTTTATTTTATGTTTTATATTTTATATTAATTTTTAAGATTAATTATTTATAAATAAATATAGAAGAAAATATTAAAAAAAAAAAATTTATCAAAAAAAATGCGATTTTTTTTTTTTTAATTAAATTATGTATTAAAAAAAAAAAAAAAAAAAAAAAATATAAATAAAATATATAAATATATATATATACATACATATTAAATATTTTAATATATTATAAATATAAAATCTTTAAATATAAATATAAAAAAAAATGATTTCCATATTTTTTTAATTATATTTTAATCTTAAAATATTATATATATAAACATTAATAAAAAACATAAATAAAAAGATATATAAATTTAATTAAACTTTAAAATTATAAAATATTTCAAAAAATATTAATAAATAATAATTTTAATAAATTAAAATAATAATCATAAAAAATATAATATAAATTAAACTAAAATAAAAAATAAAATAATAATATAAAATTAAGAAATATAGTAAAAATATATAAATAAAATATTAATATTTATAAAATAAAAATATGATAATAATAATTATAATAATAATAATAATAATAATAATAATAATAATAATAATAATAATAATAAAAAAAAAAAAAAAAATGATAATAATAATAATAATTATAATAATTGAAATAATTATTGTAAATATAATTATAATTTTATATATATTAAAAATTATATAGATATTATTTAATTTTATAAATAATATTTAAAAAACTTAAAATTTTCTAAAAATTAATTAATATTTATAATTATTTATTTTATATATATTTTTTTTATTAATATATTAATACTATTTTTTTTTTTAAATATATTTTTATTTATATATATCTATTAATTTTTATATAATAATTTTTTTTTTTTTCTTATATTTTATAAAAATTTGATTAGAATTATATTTATTATTTTTGCTAATATATTATCATATAAATCAATTTTTTCTTAAAAAATAATGATCTATAATAATTGTATATATATATATTTAATAATGGAAAATATTTTTATTTTTTTCACATATTTATTTAAAATTAGATATATAAATATAAAAAATAAAGTTATATTAATATTTTATTTAAACTATTATTTTATATATATTTTTTTTAGATTAAATGATGAATTTATTTTTCTATATATATTTTAATTTGTTTATTATTTAAAAAATTTAAAATTCAGTCGTAGAAT
>NW_004086036.1:0-70959 GCF_000220395.1 Ichthyophthirius multifiliis
TAATAAAAAACATATATATTATATATATTATTTTCTTAAATATCTAAATAAATAAAATTATAAGTTAAAAATATGAGACAAAGGTATTGTAGATTGTATATTAAAATGGAATAATTATGTTAAAAAAAATTCTTTATTTCAATAATAATTTTGTAAAATATATATACAAAGTTTAATTAAAAATAAATTTTAAAAATAAAACAATATAATAATAATATAAATAAATTAAAAAAAAAAATTATGGATTAAAAATATATTTATAATTATAAAAAATAAATACTAATAATAGAAAAATATAAATATATATTAAATATAATAAATAAAAATATATATATATATATATATATATATAAATATATATATATATATATACTTATATTTATATTTATTTATTAATATTTACACACTAATATATATATAATTGCTATTTTTAAATATAATCTAATTATTAATATTATTATTATATTTACCATTTATTATATGTAATCTATTTTTTAATTATTTAATATTTTTTAGCTATATATTTTATTAATATTAACTTTAAACAAATAAGTATGTTAATATTAACTTAAATAATATTATATTATTATAACTTTATAATAAAAAAAAATATTTTGTTAAAATCAAAATTTTTAATTTTGTATAAAGTTATAATATTATTAAGTTTATAATTAAAAATAACTTTCTAAACATTTTAATTTGAATATATTAAAATTTGAAATTAATTGTAAAAATTTGATAAAAAAAACTATAATATATATATAATATTTTTTTTTAAAATGAAAAAATGAAATAAAATTATTAAAACTTTAACTAAAGTTTACAAAGTAATATATTAAAATTAAAAAAAATAAAAAAATAAGATAAATTTTTGAAATATTTTTTATTTATAAGTATATAGTTAAATATATTAATATATATAATATAAATATTTATATATTTAATTTTATTTTTAAAATAAATTACTTTATTATTATAAATTTAACTAAAAAATATTTTTTTTTAAAATCATAATAATTAATGTTTTAAAATAATTTCGAAAGATTAAATTCTTCAAATTTCTTTATGAAAAGTTTTAATTTAAAAAATTATATTTCTAATTAAAAATAATCTTCTTCTCTTATAGTTTAAAATAATTAATATTTATTAAATACTCCAACAAGTTAGGCTAATTAATTTTAAACTTAAGTAACTAAAACATAAGAAAGTGAAAACAATTTAAATTGTAATAGTTTATTATAATCATCCTATTCTTAATAAAATAATAAAAATGGTGCATATTCAGAAGCTTATATTAAGGCAATGATAGCTCTTTAATAAAAAATAGTGAGTTTAGAATAATAATTAAATGAAAAGGATTAAAATACTAAATATTAAGATAATATTGTCTAATAAGAATAACAAATTGTCAAATTAGAATAACTTGTATGTTTATATGAAAAATAGATTTTTTCTTTAGAAAATAAAATCTAATAAAAAGAAAATGAAGTTTCTTAAATTATTGAGGAAAAAAATTAAATTGAAAACGAAAAATTAAATTAAATTAAAGAATTTTTAGATAAGAATTAAGAAAGAAATTTTATATTAGAATAATAAATTGAAACTATTAATGTTTTATAGTAATAATTAAGTGATGAAAAAGATAAGAATTATTCATTAAATAAATAATAGAATGATTTGAAGATTAATCTTTAGGAAATTAAAGGTTCTTTTATATAATTAAAAGAAGAATTTATCAAATATAAGGAAAAGTTTAATCAATAAATACTTGATAGTCTTGAAAATAATTACTCTTAATAAATATAAGGATTTAAATAAGAAATTATTCAAGCAAAATATACAATTTAAGGGCTTTAATAATAACTAAATTAAGAAAAAAATTAGAATTAGAATATAAGTGAGCTTCTTAAATAAAGTTAAGGTAAAATTTTTGCATTGAATAAAGAAATTTAAAGTTAGAATGATGTTTAGATTGATAATAGGGTTTAAAAAGAAATAAATGAATAGATATAAATGAGAAAAAAAGAGATTTAAAAAGATTTAGATTTATAATTGTAAATTTTTAATGAAAACTAAGAAAAAATAAATTTCTAAAATAAATAAATTGAAAAAAATGAGAAAAGAATAATATAGTAATTAGAGGAAATTTAATTAAACGAGGAAAAAATAAATAATTAAGAACAAATAAATCATTAGGAAAAAATAAAAAATTAGGAAAATATAAAAAATATAGAAAATATAAATAATTAACAAAATATAAATAATAAAGAGAAAATATATAATTAATAATATATAGATAAAAGGAAAAATTATTCAAATCAAAAATTTTCTACATAAGATCATTTATTTAATATTTAAGAAGAAAGTAATTTATTAAATTTTGATAATGAAGAATTATTTAAAAGCTATTTTAATAGTAAAAGCTCATTAAAATTTTAGGAATCAGCTTTAAAAAATAAAATAGGAATACTTATTAATAAAGAGAATAACGATAATAATAATAATAATAATAATAATAATAATAATAATAATAATAATAATGATATAAATATTGATTTAAATAAAAATTCTAATAATAATTTTAATAATATTAATTTTGAATATAATTAAGACTTAAGAGATAGGTTTTATAGAGATTAAACTACAGATATTTAAAAGAATATTTAGAATTTAAATTTAAAATATGATGAGCTTATTTAATAATCAAAAGTATTATATAATTTTTATTTATATTTTTATTATATAAATATTTATTTTTAAAATGTTTTTAAAAAATTTTTTTATATATTTATTTTTGTTTTTTTATTTAGATATAAGAAAATTAAAGTTAAAAATCTATTATTAGAAGATAACTACTTGATATTGCTGAAAAATTAAAAGATTTAAATTAAAAATTGTATGAAGTTTAAAGAAAATGAAATAAAATTATATAATATTAATTTTTTGAAAAATTTATAAATATAATTATTGAATAAAAAAAATTAAATTATTAAAATTATTTATTAAACTATATATATTTAAATAAATAATAATGATTATCATTAATTAATTAATTATTATTATTATTATTATTATTAATATTATTAATATTATTATAAATTATTTATTATATTTACTATTTATATTTTATATAAATATTTAGAATTATTATATGTTTGTTTAAAAACTTAATTTAAATACATTTCATAATTAAGTAAAAAATATAGTTTAAAAAATATTTTTTGTAAATATTTAAATATTAATAAAATACTTTTAAATAATATTTTTTTTTGTAATAATACATATAAAAAACTAAATAAAATTAATGCAAAAAGATCTGTAAGACTAACATAACGATACATTTTATACTTTAAAATCAGAGTAAATATTTTATGAGTCTACAAATTAATAATTTTTAATAATTTTGTGAAAATTCTTATTATTAACAAAATCATGAAAAAAATGACGAATTAATTTAAAAACTAATAACAATAATATTTAAAATTAATAAAATATGACATTCGAAGACAATCTATAATATATAGAAGAAACGATTCTGATATAATAAATATGCACAACTTTGGGAATAATAACTTTAATAATAATATGAGGAAAATAATTTATTTTAGTAATAATTAATAACTTAAAATATTAATTAATAATAATAATAAGTAAATTTATCTGGTTTTAAATAAAATTATAAAGTTATTTTTAAAAAGAATATATATAAAATATACAATAATACCATAAAAAAAGTGTCATTTATGATGACGAAGATTACGTATAAGATATTTATTATGATGATAAATCTTTAAATTAACAAATAGAATATTCAATACAAGAATAATAACTAGAGTAAGTATAGGAATAAGAATTAATTACAGATAGCGATTAAAGATTATAATAAATAATTGAATAAGATTTGAATTAAAATCTAGAATAAGTTTTATAATAGAAATTATAATATTAATAAGATTAAGAGCAAAATCTCGGTTAAGAATATGAATAATATTTAAAATAAAATATAAATTAATATATAGATTAAGATTTCGATTAAGATTTCGATTTAGATTTAGATTTAAGATTTCAAAGATTTCAATTAAGATTTAGATTAAGATTTCAATTAAGATTTCGATCAAAATATCGATTAAAACTTAGATTAAGATTTAGATTAAGACTTGTAACAAATTTAAGATTAAAATTTAGATTAATACTTAGTACAAGATTAGGATTCGTAATAAGAAATGGATTAAAAATAGAAATAAGATATAGATTAAGAAGATTCAGAATAATAATTGTAGTAAGAATTCGAATAAGGATAAGAATTAGAAGAATAGTATGATTAAGAAAGTGCTCTTTAATTTCAAAATGTATAAGAAATCGAAAGATCAACCGAAAAGCAAATAGAAAATTATCCTGAAATAAAAAAATAAGAAAGTTAATAATTTAAATAAGAAAGTTTATCAGAATAAAAAGAAGGAGAAGAATATTTAGAATAAAAAGAAGAATAAGTATATATTGAAGAAAAATGCGATAAAAATAAATATGATGAAAAACAAGCGGAAAAAAAATAAGAATTAGTTAAATATTTAAAAGAAGAAAATAAAGAATTAAATTAAGAAAAAATAGAATTAAAATAAGGAAATTAATTAGATTTAGAACAAAAATATTCATTATTTAAAAAAGAAGAAACCAATTTATTATAAAAACAAAAAGAAATTAATTTGGATGAAAATTTGATTGAAAATAAAAGCGAAAAATAAATAAGAGAAAATGAAGAATAAGAAATAGAAAATAAAATATTATAAAAAAGTTAAACTTAAATATAAAAATTTACAGATGAAAATTTAAATAATGATTAAAACAGTTAAATATAAGATTAATTAGAAGAAAAACTAAGTGTTTTTGAAGAAAGTCCTTAAAAAGTTAAACAAAACAAAACAAAAATATATATGTATAATAACTCAATAATTTATAAAATTTAATAGAAAATAATTATTGAAAATAAAAAATAAAATATATTTAGTTTAAAAGAAAGTAATATGAGTTTAATATTAAATTAAATAAAAAATTAATAGAAATAATTTAAATTTGTAAAAGATTCATAAGATTTAGCTATAAGATTTAGTTAGTTTGTGGAAGATATAAGGAATGAGTAAAAAACGCAAAGTTAATAAAAATTATTAACTTAAAGTTACATAGAAAAAGAATTTTAATTTTAATTAGATGATGAAATATTAAATAAAAGTTAATAATAATTACAAACTGAAGAATTTTTATAAAGCAAAATTAAAAATATGTAAAATAAAGATTAAGTTATATATAATAATTATATACAATAGTAAATAAATTAAGTAATTTATTTAAATTTAAATATTTATTTATTTATTCGATTTTTAGTTATCTGATGTTTCTTTTTTAAATAATGAAGAACTTTTATAAAATAATATATCAGTAAATTAATTATTAACTAAAAATGATACTTCTAATAAATAAATATAAAATTTAGAAATTTAATTATAAATAGATTAAAATAGAAATTTTATTTAAAAGTTATTTTTTATTTTATAATCTATTTATTTTTATATAAAAAATATTTTAAAAGAAATTAATTATTTACATAAGGTACTTAATAAAATTATAATTCTTTAAATTTTGATAAAATAATAAATAATTAAAAAGATATAATTAATTATTTATAATAAAAATGTTAAGATTAAGAAACAGATGTAAAATATAAATATTTTTATTAAAAATTTATACTTATTAAAAATTTAAAAGATTTAGTTTTTAAATCTAAAAAATCAATAACTTTAAAGATAGATAAATGACGTAAAAAAATCATTTTTTTAAAAATAATCGTAAATAATTTTTTATTCAATATTAATTATAGCATTTTGAATAAACTATAAAAAGTCTATAAGATGAAAATTAAGTTTAGTTTTTGACTAAATTAGAAATGTTAAATGATACAATATAATAATAAAAATATGGTTTAATCTAATAAGAATAACTAATTAATAATAAATTATAAATTATTGAAGATTTAAAAAAATAAATAGATCTTTTAATGAAATAAAATAATGAAATTATTGTAAAAATATATTTTTTTATATTAAAAAAGAATAATAAAGTAAAACAATTAATCACTTGTAAATGAATTGCAAAAAAAAATAGAAAATAAAGAATAAATTATTTAGAATATAAAAATTTAAATGGAAGAAGAAATTAAAATACTTAATTAAAATATATATGAATAGAAAAATATTATTTAATAATTATAATAAAAACAAGAAAAGGACTAAAATAACTATTAGTAAAATTTAAAAATTTAAATAGAAGAGGAAGTTAAAATACTTAATTAAAATATATCTGAATAGAAAAATATAATAGAATAATTATAATAACAAAAGGAAGAAATATTAATTAAGACTGAATAAAGAAATAATATTATTTTAAAGTAAATAAGAGAAGAAAAGGAATAAGAAATATAAAAATTAAATAATTATATTGAAAAAATATAGTAAGAATATTAAAATATTGCTGAGGAGAATTAAAATTGGTAAATTTAATTTGAAGAAAAAGAAGTATTTTTTTTTTTTTAAAAAAAAAAAAAAAAAAACTAATAATATAAAATATAGATATTATACTAAAATTTAAATTAGTAATTATAATCATAGAAAAATGGTCTAGAAAATTAAATTTAACTTTTGAATTAAAATTTAGAAGAATAAAAAAATTAATATTATTAATAATAATAAAACGATGAGAAGATAATATGCGAATTAGAGGTAACATTTAGTTAAAAATAATTTTTTATAAATAAAAAATAGAATTAATTATCTATAAAAGAAGATATTATTAATGATTAATTAAATTAGATTTAAATATTGAAAGAAGATAATTAAAAAGTAAAGTATATTTTTTTGATTTTTATAATAAAAAAAAGAAAAATCATGAAATCGTAAAATATGAAAATATCTATTTAGAATATTAATGGCTTTAAAAAAATTATTAAGAACTTTAAAAAGTAAAAAAACATTATTTTATTTAAAATCAATGAAAAATTTTAGGTTTGTTCAAAATACGAAAATTCAAACAATCAAAAAGAAAAACAAATATTAATAATAAATTAATTAAAAGAATAAATTAATAAAAATTAACAATAAAAAGAAGATTTAGAAAAGAAATTAATGTAATAAAGTGAAATAATAAATTAATAATATACAATAGTAGAAGAATTATAAAACTAAATAAATGGACTTGAAAAATGTGCAAATTAGAAAGATGAATAAGTTTAAATGATTTAGGAAAAAATAAAAGAATTAAATTAATAAATCATTTAAAAAGATTAAATAATAAAAGATTCATTTTAACCAGTTATAGAATATAAAAATTAATAAATAAACGAACTTTAAAATTAAGAAAATGAACTTTTAAATTAACTATAGGAATTAAAAGAAGAATTGGAAGAGAAAATCGAATTATTATAAGAATTACAAGTTTAGAATTAGTTTTTATAAGAATAAATAAATGATTAAATTAATGAAAGTTAAAAGGAATGTTATTTAGAAGAAATTCAATAATATAAACAAGTTTTATTTTTATGTTTACTAATATTTATTTTAAATTTAAAAAGGAACTACTAAATAGATAAGAAATAATGCAAAAACAATAGGAAGATATTGAATTATTAGAAGTCTAAATGAATAATATTAAGGAAAGCTATAATTAAGAAGTGTATTAATTAAAATAAGAGTTACTTTAAAGAACTAAAGAAAAGAAAGAATACGATTAAAAAATATAAGAATAATAGAATCAAATAAGAGACTTATAAATGAAATTTTAAGAAATAAATAATAAACATTAAAGAGAAATAAGCATAAAAAATGAACATTATGAAGAAATTATATAAAAATAAATCAAAAAAATTTAAGAAATGGATAAGTATAAAACCACCTAAATTGAATAAAAAAAAGAAAACGAACTTTTAAATAATTAAAATGAAAAAATAACAAAATAACAACCTAATCTAATTCTTATTTAAAATAATCAAAAGTAAAAACAAAAAAAGATTATTAATAAACTATTTTATTTTATTTTTTTTAAAAAAAAGATATTAAAATAATCAAAATTCGCCTTTAATATATAATCCTTAATAAACAAATGTTTTAGATTAAGCTTATTTGAAATGTATAGAACGTTCTAAAAATTTATTAAGTAAAAACGAGATAATATTAAATAATTTAAAGGCTTAAAAATAACATACTAGATGTAATAAATCTCCATAACCAAACAATTAGAATTAACAACCAATATAATAAAATATTAATAACTATAATAGTTTAAATAATTCATAGAATTCTTAAAAAATATAAATATCTTCTTACAATTAAAGCTAATTGAACTCATAACATTAATATTAAAAAAAATACAGTAAAATGATAAATAAACACCTTTATAAAATATGAATTTAAATGAAATTAAAACTATTCAAAATTTAAATAATAGTTAATATCCTAAAAGACCTCCTATAATGGAATAAAAAAATAGAACTTTTTCTATAGGAAGCTAATAATCTAATATTCAAATTGATGATTTATAAAATAAGTTTAAATAATATTAATTATAAAAACCTTAAAATGAAAATACTCATAAAAATAATAATATTACATAAGCTAATATTCCTAAATATGAAGGAGAAAGATTAGGAAATTTAAGACATGGAAGAGGTAGATGTTATTATCCTAATGGGGAAATATATGAGGGCGAATGGAAAAGTGATAAGGTATATATATATATATATATTTTATTTAAATTTTTAAGATTTTTTTTTTTTTCGTTATTTTAAATAAAGAGACATGGATTTGGAATCTTAAAAGATTAAAATGGAGAAATATATAATGGAGATTGGGAATATGACCTTTATCATGGTCAAGGAAAACTAAGAAATAAATTTGTTGAAGTTTTAAATAAAGAATTCGATTATAATAATTTCGAATTACTTAAGAATTATTGGGTTAGTTATAGTGGAGAGCTTAAAAATCATTCATTGCATGGATTAGGCACTTTACTTTTGTCAAATGGGGAGAAGTTTTTGGGAGCTTTTGCAGGAGGAAAAATACATGGAGAAGGCAGTTTTTATAGAAAAAATGGGGAAATTGAAGTTGGTTATTGGTAAAATAATAAATTTGTAGGAAAATTATGAAAACTTTTTTTTTTTTAATAAATTTAATTAATATGTATTTTTTTTTTTATTTATTTGCATTTTTTCTTCTTTTTATGATTTTTTTTTTTTTGGGGGGGAGGGGGGGGGGAAAATCTATAAACAAATATTATTTTTTTTTTTTTTATTATTATTTCAAAAAAATGAATTTTAATATATTTTCTTGGACTATATTAAGGTCTATATTTCTTTAAAATTTGGCCGTTTTTCATCTAAAATTTCTATTTAATCTATATAATTTTAAAAATTTTAAATATAGAGGTTATTGTTTTGTTAAAAATAATTCAAAATTTAATTTGTTTATTGAATGAAAATATCTTTGCCGAAAATCCAATAAAATCCAAGCAAAATTTAATGAGAGATTTTCAAATCTAAATCTTCTTTTTTAATTATAGAAATAATTAAGTTTTAAAAAATTTATTAAAAAACCTTTATTTTTTTTTAAATAAATAAAAATATTATTTATATGTTATATATATATATAAAAAGATACTTAATAATTTAAATATTCTTTGTATTTTTAATTATCTTAATTTTAAAAATAATAATTCATAATATCTGTAAAGAAATTAAGATATTTTTAATCTTATTCAGATTCCTTAAACATAATCTATTTATTTATTTATTTATTTTAAAAAAAAACATTAAATTTAAATTATTTACTTAAATCAAATTTAAAAATTGCTATTATTCTAAATAAGTAAATATATATATATCTTTTTCAGCAAAAGTACATATACAAATATAAACACTTTATAATTATTTTCTGAATTAATCTCTACGTTATTCTGTTAAAGAGTTTAAACATATAAATATATTAGAAACTAAAATTTAGTCTTATTCATTTTAAAAGGATAGTTGTTAGTTTTAATAAAGATTATAGACTATTTAGTATATATATTTCAAAGGCTTTATTAATTAGTCTTCTTCTTTATTTTCATCAAATTAATTATTGATTATAATATTTTAAGAATAAATGGTTATTATAATAATTTTATTTTATAAATCCTTTTACAAATAATTTTTTAGATTAATGATTTTCGAACTAATTTAAACCAAAAATTTAAGGGTTAAACTTGTTTCTTATTTTGTTTCTATGATTTATCCAAAAAACTAAAATATGTTATAATTTAATAGAAAATTATAAAAATTTTCAAAAGAAAAATAAGAAATATGTTTAGAAATTCCAATTAAAGCATTTAAAACTTTACTAGAATTTTCTAAATTAAGATTTTATTAAAAAGAAGTATAAAATTCTTATAATAAATTAGACTGTTTTTTATTTTATAATTATAAGTTTTTCCATTTTTTCATATTTGTCAAGAATTATGAATATATTTTTGTATATTTACTGAATTTATTTATTATTTTTTAAAAGAAAATAAAAGCCTTTTTAATGATAAGTAAATAATATATTATTCTAAAATTATTATATATCAAATAAATTTGTAGCAAATAATAATCCCTATTATAAATATATATAAATATATATATATATATATATATATATTTATTTATATATATATATTTTTTTATTATTTTTTATAATTTTTTTTCATTATTATTTATAATTTTTTTTTTATTAATACTTCTTCAGAAACTTAAATTAAATCAGCGAAATTTCTTAATATTTTTATAAAATAAGGAAATTAGTTTTTTTATAAAATATATGCCTAAAAAATATATATTAAATTTGGTAAAAGAGAAACATTTTTTAAATTAATTAATAAAGAAAATTAAGATATTTATTTATTATAATCAAATCTCATATTATTTTTGAAACCGAAAATAAGCTTTATTGTTTTATTAAAAAACTTTACGATAATTTTCTAAATAAAAGATGGAATATTAGTTTTTTAAAGATCAAAAATGAATAAAAAAAACTTAGAAAAAGATGTAAAAGATAATTATAAAATATTTAAATCTTCATTTATATCTATTTAACGAGAATTTAATTCAAAATGCTTATTTACAGTTATTAGTTCATTTTTAATGTTTTAAATTTAAAGTTTTTCTAATAAAATTAAATTAAATGCTAATTTATTATATTAAATTTAATCTTATTCTTTGTTATATTATAATTCTTATAAATTTTCAAATAATATTTCTTCAAATTTATCAATCCTTTTATTTTATATTATATATATATATATATATATATATATATATATATTATATATAAATATATACATATATATATATAATAATTGTTTTTACCATATATGTCCTAGTTTTTAAAATATATCTAATGTTTTTTGATGTTTTTCCATATATTCTTCGAAAAAATCTTATGTTAATATATTTTATTCTATAAATGTAATATTATGCCTAATATAAACAATAATTATATCCTCAACTAAATTTCTTAAAATTTATTAATGATCACTTCCTTCATGATTTAAAGCAAAATGATATCCATTCCAAAACTCAAGAAGTATTTCAGAAAATAAAACTTAATTTTGTTAAATTAAGCCTATATGAAATTACTAAATCTAACTTAAAAAATCAAGAAAGTCTATATTACTTTTAATATTTTTGTTTTGTTTTTTATTAATAAATACAATTAAATATATATTTTTCGATATACTTTTCTCCATCATTAAATGTAATACCTATAGGAATTTTAGCTATACATTCACAAAAGGCTTAAATAATTTATTTCTTTAGAAAGAAGAAATTTTAATCTTGTAATATATTTTCTAACACTTTATTTAGGTTTTTGATTATATGGAATATATGTTGGAATTTTTATTCTTGTTTTTTGAAATATCGGACACTTAATTTAATTAAAAGTCCTATTATATTTAATGCAATAATAGAAATATCAGTATTAATATCAATATATTTAAAATAAAAATCGAAAAGAAAGGAAACAAATTATTCGCTTTTTAATTCATTATGGTAAATATTTAATTCACTTCTTTATTTTTACGGAACAGTGATAATAGCTTATTATTTTTTAAAAACAAAAATATACATAATTAAATAATATATATATATATATATATATATATACTGTAGTTTATAATAAAATTATTATCAGAAACTTTTTTTTAGTCAAAATAATCATAATCTAAACATTCGAATAATAAATTAAGTATTTGAAAAAGTACATATTGACTTTCTTAATCTTATTTGTATGGATTTTCTTTATATTCCTATAATACTTAGAACGGAATTTCATATATTTAAGGAAGTATATTAAATTTGAATTCGTTTTCTTACTTTCTTAAGAAATAATTGTAAGAGTCTTTTGAGTGTTTTGGATTCAGATCGTATTTTTAGATTTCCTGTATTAAGTTTATGAAAAATTAAAGCCCTAATCCTAAATGAAACATTGAATTTTCACAAAAAGCTTTAACATCATCTATTATATTGAAATTTTGTGTAGAATAATTATAAAAAAATTTAAATATAAGGATTAACAAATCTTAATAATAATATGAATTATCTATATTGTATCTATAACAGTAGAAAATTCCTTTATATATTTCTTATTTTTATTATTCATTGAAAATATAATAATATTATTTGATTTATTCCTTTAATAATAGTAATAAATCTATTTAGGATTGTTTATTTGAATATTATTCTTTTTATAGATTTTCAATTATTTTTAGTATTTATTATGTCTTTTTTGAAAGGTTTTCAGAATATTATGTTTATATTGGGTCTTATATTTCCTCTTTTTATAATATTATACTTAATGGGTAACTTTTTTAGGCGGGTAGATATTATTTTTTAGGAGTACTTTTTTATTTATTTATTGTTTATGCTTTTTATTTTATTTTTTACACTCTAAATTGTTTGATTTCTTCTAAAACTTAAACTAACTCTTATTAAATTTCCATTATTTGTAATATTAAATTAAATAATAATGTTTTTTATTTTTTTTTAGTTAAATAAAATTTAATTTTAAATTTCAAATTTTTTTTTTTTGGGGAAATATATAAAGTTGAAATATTTATTTTATAATAAAAGTGTTTTTATTAATTATTTTTTATTAAATTAAATTTAATAATATGAATATATTTTGCATGTTATATAATTAAAATAAATATATATAAATTATAATATAATAGAAATTTAAAAATTACATTAATATTTAATATAAATGTTTAATTTAATTAATATATTATTTATATTAATTATATTTTATTTAATATATTTTTTTTTAAGTATAAATTTTAAATTTGATTTAAATTTTATATATTATAAAAACAAAATTTGTTTTTTTTAAAAATTTTCTAGTAAAAAGAAATATTATATTATATATATATATATATATATATATATATATATATATATATATATTCATATATATATATATATATATATATATTAAATCTCAAAGGATCATAAATCAGTCTACTGAACATAATTTATTATTGATTTATAATAAATTAGGCTATTTTAAAAAGAATGAAAACAATAACAACTATATAATATGTTATATTCTAGTATATTCTATCAAATAAGATCATATAGGTAAATATAAAAAAAAATATATATAAATTTTTTCTTCTCAAAAAAGAGTAGAAATAATCCAGTATTCATTTCATATTACGGGTGAGTCGAGTACTATTAAAAACTACAAACTTATCAAATCATCAGGTGACCGGTCTACTATAGTATCAATTCTATAGGGAAATAAATACAGTAAGATACATACACACTCACTGACTCATATTTTCAACTATAAGACTTTTTTCTGATATAGAAACGACGATTTTTCAAAACAAAATAATAAATTGGGTATGTTTTTTTTTATATATATTAAATTTATTAAGAAAATAATAAATTTCAATAAATAAGACAAAAAAATTCATAATTGAATGACTAAATTATAATTTATATTTAGATAATAAAAATAATAAATTTGAATATATAAGAATAAGTAATTCATATAATTTTAAATTAGTTTTCGTGGTTAATTAAGATTTATTGAATGACTATAATAATGATTAATAATTAGATAATAAAAATAAGCACTTTTTTAAATAAATTCTATAATCTGGATATATATAAAATAAATAAAAAGAATAATATTTATTAAATATAATGAATATTTACTTACTTACTTAGTTAATTTAAAATTATTAAGTAGAAAAAGTAAAAATATAGAATAACAGTTTACGGCTTTTATAAACAAAACATATTATTTAATTAAATAAAATAAATTATAATAACTAAAAGGTTTAATCATGCAATTTAATAAAAATAATAATATTATAACTTGAGTAAATTATATAAAAATGAATGAATTAATATTAAAAAGAAACAAAAAAATAGAATAAATTAGATAAATCATATTGAATTAAAATACTATAAAATAATTCTACTATAAATGTATAAGATAGTGAATATTTAATAGCTAATATATGAGTTATTATATTAATTTAAAAAGCCTTAAAATAAAAAAAGCTAATTTAGTTAATTAAACGACGAAAATATATCAAATAATTTGAAAGAAGTATAACTCAATTAAAAAAAAAAGTATTAATATAGAAAAATAGAGCAATAAATAAATAGAAAATTTTAGTGATTATTAAATTAGATAAGAAATTAATTTAACATCAAGTTAATAAAATAAAATTATTAATAGGAAATAGTCTAATTGTGTTATTTGCTAAATTAAAATTATAAGTTTATTAATTAAAAATAATATAAAAGTATGATTAAAATTTAGAATAATTAAAGACTTGATACTAATTTAGTTTTAAAAATAATTAATTCTAATTTAATAATGAATATAGCATGGAGGAAATTCATTATTATATGGTTTAGATATAATAGAATATAAAATAATAAATAAATTGAATTATATTATAAAATATCAAATTATATTGCTTTATAAATTATTATTAATTAATAAATAAAGTTTTTATAATATAAATAATTTACAAACATTTAAAATTAATAAATAATTAAATATATAAAATTTTTAAATTTATTTTATTTTTTATTAAAGTAATATTTTTCATATTAACTTTTTTATTTATTTTTTTAAAAAAATATTATAGAACATAATTATATGATATTATTTTTATTAACATATAATGTTTTACAAAAATATTAAATTTTATTTTACTATATATGGAAATCCATTAAATAAATATACTAAAAAGAGCATTTTTTATTTAATATAAATATATGTATATATTACTACATATATAAAGTAAATTAATGACTATAATGTATTGTTTTTAAAATAATATATATTTGATAGTTATTTTTATATACTGATTAAATGGAATATATTTGTTTTGATTTGTGCATATTATTAATAATAATAAAATGAAAATAGAAAGATTGATATATATAATTTATTTTTAGAATTATAAAAGCTATGTATTATTATTATAAAAAGATAAAATTAAGATAATATAATATTTATAAAAAAATGAATATTATTTTTATTTTAAGTGTATTTTATAATATTTTAATATATTTTAATTATTGTTCAGATAATTTGGATTGTATTTTCAGAAGGATAAACCTTCAAAGTGAGCTGGTTGTTATCATCATAAATTAATATATATAGTTTTTTATTTTATTTTATTTTATAAATACATTTTTTTATTATATATTTTTTATTTAATATTTTAATAATAATAATATATTTTTTTCTTTTTAAATAATAATTATTTATTTTAGTTTTATATCTATATAAAATTAACTAATAATTACCCTTATTTTATTTTAATATAAAAATAACATTTTTATATATGAAACAAAAAATATAATATTTTTTATAATAATACTAATTAAATTTATCTTAAATATATATTTATTTATATATTAAATATTTTATATTTTATTATATTTACTAATTTTTTTTATTTTTTTTCTCCTTATTACTATTTGGAAAATACTTTTTTTATTTTTTTATAAAAAATCTTTATACATTATTTTTAAATTTAAAAATAAATTATATTCAAGTCATTTTTTAACATAAATGCCATTTATTATTTACTATTTAATATCTGAAATTTCTTAGCATCTTTAAGCATATTGATAAATATTAGAAATATCTTCTATAGATCTAAGTCCTTTAATAATTATATTTAAATCAGATTTCGCTTATGCAAACAAATTATTATTATTTTACAAATACTGCTTAAATTTTAAATTAAATAATTACAATAATTAACTAATTTTATGCTTTTTAAATGGTTCGAATTTTCTTATTTATTTACTATTGTATTTTGTTAATTAGCCTTCTATTCTTAATTAATTTATATCTATTTTTATTAAATCAAAATTATATTTTCATGATTTTTTAGTTCAAAATCTATATTTATTTGTCTTTTTCATAATAATCGAAATATTCTAATTCTCTACATATAGAATTGTGCATTTAATATTGTTCTAAATCAATATATTCTTTGCATTTATCACAGAATAATTCTAAAGTAAAATTCGATTTGTATTGTATTTTATTATCGTTTTATTAAAAACCTATATTATTAGTATTTTAATGTTCTATTTGTTATTAATAATTTTTTGGTAATACTTTAGTAAAAGATAAATTTTTATAATCTAAACTATCATATATAATAGCATTATTTAATATATTATCTTTTTTTTAATTTGTTTTTGATAAATTTTGTTTTGAGGGAATTTATTCTATATTAAATATCGTTCTATCATTATCTTTATTTATATTTGATTTTGTAGAAAGTTTGGTTTAGGTATAATTTAGAGTTGGTTAATTTTCTATTCTTTAAAAATTCTTATTTAATTCTGAGTAATCTACACTTTTTTAGGACTAGTGTAAGATTATTGTTTTATTCTTTTAATCGTTTTAATGAAAGGTTTACTGTGGTTTTTTTTATTTATAAAAAAATAATATTTAGTTTATATATAAATAAATACATTTTATTCGAATTTTTTTAATATAAAAAATTTGTAGTTTATACTCCGCATTCTTTTTTATTTTAAATTTAGTTTTTTTAAAATTATTAATAATTTTTTTCGGGAATTCTAAAAAATTATTATTTAGGAGGAATCGAAAATATTTTTTATTTTTTAGTATTTTGAGATTGATAATTTTAGCTCTTTTAATCATTTATATCTTTATAGAATTCATCTAATTTTCTTTATTCTAATTGTATTTATTATTAAGCTTATATATTATCATTATACATATTGGATTAAATATTAACAATATCTTCAGATTATTCAGTATCAGTAATAAGTTAAGGTTATTTTTTTACTAAGTATTATTCAAGGTTTCAATTTTTACCAGGAACCTCAGTTTTGAGTTAAATGCTATTTTAGTTTTATTGATTTCTTTTCTCCTAATCTATTAATAATGATTATTTTTCTAATAAATATCTTTCTTATTATAATAACTATTATTATTTTTATAAAATCTAAAATTATATTTCATTTTTTTACAAATAAATTTATTAATACTAAAAGGTTTTGCTTCTTATACTTCAAAATTTAAAGGACTTTATTTATTTTTTATAATTGAGAAACCTATTTATTTTAAGGAGTTTAGCTTTAATTTATAATTTGGTTATTTTTATTATTATAGGATTGTATTGATTAATTTTTTAGTTGAATTTAGTTATTATTTATATTATTAATTTGATTATTTATCCCTAAATATGGGCCTTTTTTAGGATGATCAAATGACAAGTTACTTCGATCTTATGGACTTTTATTTTAATAGGAATGAAAGTGTTAATAAAGGCAATTTTAATCCATTTTTTTGCTATTTTATATATTAATAAATAAATTTTATAATATAGTAATATTTATATATAATAAATTTTTATTTATATATTATTATTAATTTTATCTTATTTTATTAATTTTTTTTATTATTATTGGTTATAAATTCACATTTAAACTTTATATTAATAAAAAGTAAATACAATAATACTTAAATTTATATATTTAAGTTAATATATATATAAATATCATGTTTATAATATTTATATAAGTATATTATATATTACTGCTTTTTTAAAAAGTTTGATAATATTTTCTAAATTTTCTCAATTTATGTTAAATATTTAATTAATTATTCTTTTTTCATCTTTTTACAAAATTGCCAAAAAAACATTTGAAAAAAATAACAGATTATTAATATATTTTTAGTTAGTTATAAGTTTAGAAAATAATATTAATCTTTTTCTTTTTTTAATGTTTATTTTTTTTAAAAAAAAGTTATGGCTTAATAATTTTATAGTGTTTAACAGAAAAAATAATAATTTATCAAAAAAAATAATATATTATTTACGAAATATTAATTAAATGTGGTAAATATTTATATTACAATTATTAAAATAATATTTTATAAATTTAATATTTCTTAAGCAGTTATGCTTTTATTTAGGACATTTATTAAATGTATTATTTATAATAAAATGATTATATTCTTAATTTTGTTAATTTATATCTATAAATATGATCCTAAAAATAAATAAAAGGAATGTTTTAAAAACATTAATATTATTATTATAAATATTATTAATATAATAAAACTTATTATTATTTTATTATTATTATTATTATTATTATTATTATTATTATTATTATTATTATTATTATTTTATTATTATTTTTTTTATATTAATTTACTTTTTTTTATTATTTATTATTATTTTAGTTTTATTTTTTTATTTATTATTTTATACTATTTTATTAATCTTTTAAAATTTTTAATTTTTTATTATAATATAATTTAATTTTTTATTTTAAATTTATTAGATCATATATTTTTATTAATTTTTAGAAACTAATTTACCTAATTATTTAAATTTATATATTTCTATTTTCTTTAAAAGTTTTATACTTTAATTAATTTTTATATTAATAATATTAATGTTTTATCATTAAATTATTTTTTTACTTATTTTTTTATTTATTTCAATGTTTTAAGAATAATTTAAACATAGTTTTAGCTTAAAGTTTTTTTATTATTTTATATTAATATATTTTGTTTTTTATTATGATTTATAATAAATATATTTATATTTATTATATTACTTAATTATTAAATCTTATTTATTCTTTATTTTTGTAAATTTAAGAACTAGAATTTATATTTTATTATTATTATTTTTAACAAAAAATTAAAAATTTATTTTTTATAATAATTTTATTTTTTTATTCTATATATAAATTAGATTTTTTATTATTATTATCAAAAAATAAATACAAAGTATTAAAAATAAGATTTTTATATAAAAAAAGAAATAGTTTCTCAAAAATAATGAGTATTGCAAATAAATTAGTAGAAGTTCCATATTAAAAATTACCAAAGACACTTATTAAAAAGATATATTTACCCAACATAGGAAAAATCTAAGTTTTTCATAAAAACTAAAGTAAATTATATATAACAACTGTGAATTTTATAAATAATTACGCACCATCGATAAAGTATTATAATGAACATTTAAACTTCGAAAGAAAGATTAAGAATGAATAATAAACACCTATATTTAATATATTTGATATTAATTAAACATAAGTAGAATAAGTTGATGCAGGAAGTATTACACACTTTAATCTTTTATTAAAAAGAATTATGGAAATAAATAATAAAATTAATAATGAAAATAAAGCTTATATTTTAAATATGAAATCTAACGAATATGAAATTTTGGAAGAAGAAAAATAGAATAAATCATTATTTTAATGAAATAATAATAAAAAAAAATTCTAATATTATATTTAAAATATTAAATATTATGTTTTTTTGTTATAAATTAAATATGTAAAAGTATATTTAATTTTATTTTTTTTAAAAAAGATAATATCTGATATTTATTTTTTAATTAATAAAAATATTTTAAAATTAAAATTATTAAAAAAAAATATTTATTTGAATATAAATAAATGTTTTTAAAAATAAATATTATATATATATATATATATTATATATATATATATATATATATATATATAATATTTTTTTATTTAATAATAATATTCTTTATTAATTTAAATAAAATCAATAAAATATATTTTATATTTTTTATATTTATATTTCATTTTTATTTTTTTTTTAGCCAGTTTTATTAAAAATTTAGAAAATAAATAAAATATAATATATTCTTTTTGTTTTTTTTTTATTTATTCAAAAACAAAAAAACAATTAAGTTTTTATTTAACTCCTTTTTAATTTTGTACTTTTCGATATAAATAAAAATTAAGAAATTTAATCTAAGTTATCTTTTTTTATATTAAAATATTTTATTATTTAAAATTATTTATTTATAATACTATCTTATAGAATACGAAGAATCTATAAAATAATTTTTTTTCCTTTGATATTATTTTCATGTTTATAAATTGAAAAAGCTTTTAATTAAGTTAATTTTTTATTTATATATTAAAAGTATTTTAGGACAAAATTTCATATTGATTTATATTATTTTTTATAAAATAAGTTATTTATATTTATAAAGAAAAAATAGTTTTTTAATTTTCTTTCCTTAAAATTTACTAATAATTAAATTATTAATTACAATGCATAATATATTTTAGTTTTATTATATAAATTAATAAAATGATATTTTTTATATTTATTATATATACTTCATATTTTTTGTTTAATTATATTGATTTAAAAAATACATAAGAAATATGAAATAATGTATTACTATCCGTCTTTATATTGTCTAAAAATAAAATAGCTATTTGATAATATATATAATTAAGATGACCTTAATCAATAAATAAATATTTTTAATCTAAACTATTAATTCTTATTTAATTAACTAAGAACTAAATTCTTAAAATGATTTTTATTTTGTTAAAAGAAAAATATTGCTAAAGTTTCTATATTTCTTAAATTAATTTGTATTATAATTAATTAAGATATTTTATTTATTTTAATCAAAAATAAATGAACCAATATAAATATTTATTTATATAAAAATAAACCAAAATATATATATAAATTTAATAGTTTTTAAAAATTTTTTTATAGATCTAAAAAAAAAAATATATATATGGATTTTAAAAAAAACGAAAAAAGGCAATTAAATAATAAAAACGAAAAAATCCAACATTATTTCACATAAGAAGAAGTATTTGCCTATTCTGAGCATATAAATCACTATTTAAAAGATGATGAAGACCTAAAAAGCATATTACCAATAAATCCTAATAGTGAGGAGTTATTCGAAAAGGTAGGAAATGGCATTTTATTATGTAAATTAATAAATATTACACAACCAGGTGCATTAGATGTGACTAAAATAAATACTAAGAACCCTAATATATTTAAGATAAACGAAAACTTGAACATGGCAATTAGTAGTGCTCAAAAAATAGGATGTGTATGTATTAATATTCATAATTAGAGTATTATGGAGAAATCCGAACATATTATTTTGGGATTATTATGGTAGATTGTTAAAATTTAATTATTAGGAATTACTGATGTGAAGAAAAATCCTGATATTTTTAAACTAAAAGGAGAAAACGAAGACGAAAATACGTTTTCTTAATTGCCAAAAGAAAGCCTGATTATAAGATGGTTTAATTTTCATCTTTCTCATGTGGAACCTGCTAGAAAAATAGCGAATTTGGAACATGATTTATAAGATGGAATTTAGTATATGTATCTTTTGAATTAATTGAATAGAAAAAAATGCCCTATAGTGATGTTGGAAGAAGATTAGAAAAATGAAAGGCTAGCTAAGGTTATTGAGTATTCAAAGAAATTAGGAGTACCGAACTGTATTAGGTATTAAGATATTCTACATGCCAATTAAAAGTCGAATTTAATATTTTGTGCACATCTATTGAACGTTTGTTCAGGGTTAAATGGAGAACAGGAAGATGGGCAAGACGAAGAATTGGAAGATTTGGTTGAGTTTTTAAACAGTTTTGGAGTTAATTAAGGATTGGTTAATGGGGTAGATGAGATTAGTGAGGAAATTAAAAACGGAAAGCTTTTGAAAAAAATCTAAGATTTGGAAGAAGAAAAGGATAATGAATAATAGTAGGAAGGATAGAATTAATAATAAGAATTAAATGAATAAAAGGTCGGATAAAATTATTAAAAGAATAATGAATAATAAAATATAAAGGAAGCTATATAATTAATAAAAAAACAATGTTTAAAAAGACTAAAGAAATATGTAAATGACCCTTATTTAAAGAAATTAAAAAAGGAAGGAGAAAGTATAGAAGAATTCTAAAAAATTCCAGAGGAAAAGCTTTTATTAAGATGGGTTAATTATCATATATAAAAAAGTGAAAAGGAAAAAAAAATAACTAATTTTTCGACTGATTTTGAAAATGGAAATGTTTATTTAAAACTTTTGGATGAAATTACTGGAAGAAAGGGAATTTCGGGAGGTGAGAATAGGATAGAAAATCAAAAAGAAATCACTTAAATTATCCACGAATATTTTCCGGTATTAAAAAGTGTAATATGTCCTATTTAAATTAGTAAAAATGAGGATTTAAATACTATTTTTTGCGCATAATTATATGAGGCAAGTTAAGGGAATTTATGGTAAGAAGAATTAGATGTTTTTTGAAATATATAAATTAATTTTAAATAGAAAAAGAAAGAATTACTAAGGAATAATTAATGGAAAATAAAGAGTAAATAATAAACGAATATTTATTAAATAAAGAAGAACAATTGTAAGTAAATGAGGAAAGTATAATTTATAAAAAAGTAGATTTTATATGGGAAAAAGGAATAAAAAAACATATATAAATGTAAGTTTAAAATATGGAAATTTTAATAAATTGGGTTAATTTTCATTATGGAAGATAAAAAATAGATAAAATTGAAAATTTCAATTATTTAGAATTTTCGGGTTTATTTAATTAATTATTATAGGAAAATAATAAATAGGAATTTTTATATGAATCGTATTAAAAAATATTAGAAAAAATGAAAATTAATCAAATTATTTAATTTGAATAATTAATTTAATAAAATGAGATTTTTAATTTTATTTTTATTTCTTAAATTTATTAGGCTTGTCCGTTTTATTTTTTAAATGAAATAAGAAGCTTTAGCTAATTTATTAATTTCTTATTTCAAAAATAGATAATTGATGAATTTAATCCGTCTGATTTCATAGAAAAGTTAAAAGATGGCTTATTATTAAGAAATATAATTAAATTTTTTAGTAAATAGGAAATTTTAGACTGCAAAGATAAAAAAGAAAATATCTCTTTGGCTATTTTAGAGGCTCGAAAACTCGGGATTTCAGAATAAATAACAATTAATGATGTTTAGGAAGGTAATGAGGAAAAAATGGTAGATTTTTTATTTGAAATTATTAAATTTTCGTTAATAAATAATTCCTTTGTGAAAGATAATTAGGCTTTGTAAAAGATTAGTTAAAAAACAGACGAAAGTTTAATTTTAGATTGGTTTAATTTTCATATGGAAAATTTACAAATGTAAAAAATTTCTAATTTTAAAGAAGATATTTAAAATGGGGAAAAATATGAAATTTTATTGAATTTTTTATTTAAAAATACGAATTTTTCAAAAGAAAATTTAATTTAAGAAATTGTTTTTTTTGTAAATGAAAAAGTTTTTGAAAAAAATGAAGTTTTTATATAAGAAATAGATATTTAATAAGGAAACGAAAGATTAAATTGGATTTTTGCGGCTTAATTATTCAATAAAAAGGCTAAAATTTATAATAGAGATGAAGTTTAGGCTTTTAAAGCTATTATAAATGTCGTTTTGGATAAAAGTGAGACTTTTTTAGATGATGATGAGTTTTTTGAGAAGATTTTCGGTGAAAAAAATGAGGTTTTAGACAATTTATTATGTAATAAAACGAAGAATTCTAATATTATTTTAAGGGAAAATAATTAATAAGAACTTCTTGATTTTTTATATAATATTTTATAAAATGAATTAGTTAAAGACATAAAAATAGAAGAAGAAAATGAAAATAAATAGGAAGAATTAATATTTAAATAGAAATTAGATAAATTAAAAGAATGGGTTAATAAAATTTTAAAAGAAGATAAGATAAATAACTTTTCCTAATTATAAAATATATAATTATATATGAAAATACTTGATTAAATATAAAATAAGAGACCCGAAATTAATTTAGATTTAAATTTAGAGGATTAAATTATATATAGAGTTTAATAAATGAATGAAAAGATGAAATTTTTGGAAGGTTTTGGGTAAAATTTATTGAAAAAAAATGAAAAAATACATGTTCTTTTTACTTCTTTAATTTATAAATATGGTAATTTTTCTCGTTTGGGAGAAGTTTTGGCTTATTAAGGTTTTATAAATTATTTTTTTAAGGAAAATGTTATTTAAGATCAGGGAGTTTTCTTTGAGAGAATTAAAGACAGGAAAATTCTAGCGAAAATTTTGGGAATTTAAGAAGAAAATTTGGATGAAAAAATCGGAAGTTTTTTACAAAAAAATAACAGTTTAGAAGAATTGTTTGAAAATAAAGATAAAATGCTTGATTTGATAAATTTGGTTATTTTAAGTAAATATATTGATATTGAAAAATGTTAAAAAATAAATTTTTAATGAATTGCTAAGAAAAATCATTAGAAACTAATAATATTTATGAAGATATTTTATTAAAGTTTGTGAATTTTCATTTATAAAAAAAAGGAATTTCTATTTAAAATTTAAATAAGGATTTTAGCTTGAATTCGTCAATTTTCCTTTAGGAAATTTTGATAAAAGAAGAAGACCATTTTTAGGGGAAAAATAAAGAATTATTGGAACAAAAAATATTTCAAAATTAAGATTTCATTTTTATTCAAGAAGATGATTTTTTAAAGGAAAATCAAAAATTAAATTCATTTTTTTTAAGTTAGGTTCTATTTTGGAAGGCTTAATTATTCCCTAGAGAGGAAATTTCAGTTTTTGTCAATTTTATCAATAATAAAATACAATCCAATGATAAATTTTAAGATTTTTAATTATTAGATCGTCTAGATGGAGAAGGTTTTTTTAGATTTATTAGAAAATCATCAGAAGCCTTTTTTTAAGAAAAAGAGGAAGATTTATAACATTTTAGTGATGAATAAATTCTTGATTTTATGTGGTGTTAATTAAAAAAGGAACTTTTTGAAAATTTCATAGAAAAAAGCGAAGAATTTTTGAAAAAATGGGTGAATTTTCACCTTTCTAAATGCAATTAAATTAATGATTTCGAAGAATTAAACAAAGGAGACTAATATAAAATATTATTGAATAAAATTTGTTAATAATAATAACAAAATTAATATTTGTAATAAGAAAATGATTTATAATAAGATAACAAATTATAACAAATTAAATTATTAGAAGAAATAATAGAATTTTCTTAAAAATAATTGAATTGTCCAGTTTGTGTTTATGCCGAAGATTTAATGACTAAAAATAAAAAAGTCCATATTGCTTTTTGTGCGAATTTATATAATTGTAGTTAAGGAGGATTATATTTTTAAGATGAAATATAGACTTTAAGTGTATGTTTTAATGAAGTTTTTAAAAATGAAATATAAGTAAACGAAAATAATGGAGAATTACTATATATTGTGCCTTAAGAATTCTGGGAATCGAAAAAATAAGGATAAAAGATGTAAATATTGAAAAAAAAGCAAGATAAAATTTATTAAATTTATCAGGTTTTGTAATCTTAAATACTTGAAAATATTGATTTTTAGAAAAATCCTTATTTATTATAATTAGAGGATTAATAGGATGTTAATTTATATGATTCTCAATAGGAAAATATTTAAATTTTATAAAAGGAAGAAACATAATAATATAAAGACCTATAAAATAAGAAAACATTATTACTAAATTGGATAAATTATCATTTAAAAAGAGGAAATCATTAGTAATTAAATTCTTTTTCAGATACTAATAATACTTTATATATGAATTTATTATCTACATTAACTTAAAAAAAAATATAAAAACATAAATGATAATCCTAATGAAAAAATAGCCTAAATTATTGAAAAAGAGTTAAATATGAATCCCGATTTATACAAAAAAAGGTAAAATATATAAAAGGAAGATCTCTATATAATAATTTTGGGATAAATATATAATAAAATGGGAAGGAATAATGTGGTAGGATGAAATTTATGTATATTCTTAGGTTATTAATTATATTTTAAAGGAGAAAATTAATGCTTTTTCGAATTCTGATCTCTTCGAGAGATTTTCGGAAGGTAAAATTTTAATTAAAATGATAGAAAAAAGCGACAAAAATTACCCGTCAATAAACTCGGGTGAAAAAACGGAATTTTTCAGGCAATTTTTAGAGGCTTGTAGAGAACTTGAAATTTTGTCTTTAAAAAAATTAGAAAAATTTAAAGTTGAAGATTTTTTGGAAAAAATAAAATTAAAATTTTGGAATTTTTAAAGTTTTTTTATATAAAATGCTGCTTTTAAAAATCTAAAAAAACGCCAATATTTATAAAATAACGACTGAAAACAATGTAGAGGATTTTCCATTAGAAAATATACTAGAAAAATGGCTTTCTACTTCCTTTTTATTTAAATAGGATTTAAAAAAATTCTCTTATGAATAAATATATGCTCTATTAGATATTTTAAGGCCTTCTCTTTTAAAATAATACCAAAATCAGTCTTTTTCTATCGATTTATTATTCGAAAAATTAAACCTTTTGAAAATACCGAAAGTATTAAATATATAAATAGCGAAAAGATAACAATAAAATTAATTTTTTAATATTATTTTACTTTCCTTTATTTTCTTTTAAATTAATGGACTTTCTAATCCAGAAATTAAAGCTTATACTATTTATATTAATGAAAAGATGAAATAATAATATGATTCTGAAAATATATTCTTTAAAATCCAATAAGGAGCACTATTATGTCATTTAATTAATAAAGAATGGCCTTAAACAATAGATGAAAGAGCCATAAATGAAGAAAAAACATAAGAAAATGTAGTAAAAACATAAGAAAATGGAGAATAAATATAAGAAAAAGATTAAATAGAAATTTTATAATAAAATAAAGACTTTTTATAAGATGAAATAAATTATTTATAATAAAGAACAATTTAAGAAAATATTAATTTAGGGATTTCTTCTGCAATATCTGTTGGGTGTATTTTCGGGAAAATATAAAAACAAGAAATTGTTAATGGGGAAGAAAGTGCTATAAATGAGGTTTTGGGAAATATTATTAAATAATAAATACTTTAAAATGTCGATATAGTACACTATCCGTATATTTTGAGATTTAAATAGGAAGATGAAGAAGAATAAGACTTAGAAAAATTAAATAAAGAAGAAATTATATTAAGATGGGTAAATTATAGACTAAAAAATGCCTAAAAAGAGCCTATAATGTCCTTTGGAGTCGATTTTGGGCCTATTTATGAGATTATATTACCAAAGGAAAGCGATTTAATGGAAAAATATAAAGAATTAATTTCATAAAAAGAATAAAAGGTTAACATGTTATTATGTGGACTCATATTTATTGAGAATTCAGGTCTATTGGCAAGTGAGGAAGAGAAGAAATATTCCGAAAATTTAAAAAAAGAATAAGAGAAAAACTTAGAAGAAGGCCAATAAGAAAAAGTATTTAAAATGTGGATAAATAGCCTAGGAATAAAAAAGGTTAAAGTAAATAATTTAATTTAAGATGTAAAAGAGGGCATTTTATTATGTCAATTAATGGATTTTTTATTTCCCGGAAAAGTGGATATGAAAAAATTGTCTTTTAAGAAAAAAAATAGTAAATTCCAGAAAATCTAAAATGCTAATTATTCAGTTTAAATAGCTAAAGATATCGGATGTTAAATAATTAATATAGGAGGAGTGGATATAGTAGATGGAAATTAGAAATTAATATTGGCAGTAGTCTGGTAGTTGATGAAAAAATAGCAACTCGAGTTAAATGGAGAAGTTAGTGAACATAAATTAATAGAATGGGCAAATTCTATTGTGCCTAAAGAATATCAAATTTAAGGATTTGGGGATAAAAGTCTTAAAAATAGTATACTTTTTATTAAATTATTGGAATTTATATAGAAGGATGTGGTTGATTTTAATATTGTTTCATAAGGAAATAATGAGGAGGAAATCAAAAATAATGCTAAGTATGCGATTTCAATAGCAAGGAAAATTAATGTCGCTGTCTATTTAGCTTGGTAACATATTAGGGATGTTAATTCGAAGTTTTTACTTACTTTTATTGCGTCTATTTATAGGCAGGCGAAAAAAATAAAAGGGGTTAATATTTGAAAAGGAATTATTTGTGTGTTTTATTTTATATTTAGAAAAAAAGTATTTTATATTATTTATTTAAATACTTTATATGAAGAGCAATATTAATTATATAATAATTAAAAAAAATGTTATATATATATATATATATATATATATATATATATTTATATATAAATATATATACTTAAGAAAAGATGTTTATGTTTTTTTTTTTATAGTCATTTTATTTTTCTACTTCTTTTTTATTTATTTTTTGAAATAAAAATATTAAAATTATTAAAAAAAATATATAAAAATTATAATAAAAAAATATATATACATATATATTACATACATATATAAAAATTTCTATATACAATGGATAAAAAAATAATAAATTCTTCTGAATTTAAAGCTATTTAAAATACTTAAGCATTCAAATAATTACAAAACTAAATTAAAAAAATTCAAAAACACTACACTGAAATCGGTTATAATACAAAATAGGTTTCAGAAATAATCCACTCGATTCTTTTGAGGAAAAGCAATTAAGAAATAAATTGGTAAAAAGTCTCAAATACATCCGAATATTATAATATAATGGAAAAATATAATAGTAATAGTATAGTAGCTGAATCTGCGTTGAAATTTAAAAAAGAAATCAGTTAAATTTAATAATATAATTAGAAGGAAATATTAGAAATAGAGAGTTTGGAAAAGAAAAGATAATAAGAAATTAATTAAATTAGTGATATTTTTATGTTTAGACTTGATAAAAATATAAAAATAGAAAATTATTCGAGTAGTAGTAGTAGTGATAGTAATGATTAGGATCATTATTAATATAAATTAAGTAGTAATATATTAAAAAATGAATAGGAAATGGAGAATTTGAGTAGGAAAAGTTCAGAAAATAAAGGGGATTCTTTGAATAATTCTTACAATAAAAAAAAGAGAAAAATTAAGTTTGAGAATAATTAGGATATTGTTGATAAATAAAATAAAAAAATTCGAAAATGTATTAGTAATTATGAAGATATTTAATAAAAACATAAGTTTTCTGGCAAAAAAAGATAACTGTTTTAATTTAATTAATAAAATAATTAAGGAGATCATAATTTATAGTAATTTTATGATATTGAGGAAATGAAATTGCTGGAAAAAAAATTCAAATATTTTACTCAAAACGAATAATAATAATGAATTTTATATTTATTTAAAGGGGGGGGAGGGGTGCAAATCAATAAATATTAATATATATATGAAATAAGTTTATATATAGATTTTTAAGTATTTAATAATTATTAAGATATATGCAATTTAAAAATAAAAATAAAAAAATTATGTATATATAAATTAAATTTCCATTTTTTTTTTTTAAAAAAAAAATACAAAAATTAAAATATATATATGTTATTATTTTTATTAGAAAAAAAAATTATTTTTAATATTTGCATTTAAATATATATAATTATTTTAATGAAATATATAAAATTAATATTTTTACTTTTTAATTTATTTTTTGAATAAGAAACTATTTAAGATTAATAAGATACTATTTAAAATATATAAGAAAATAGTTAAAATTAATAAATAAATAATAATATAAAAAAAAGAAAAACCAAGTGTAATAATTGACAAAATAAAAAATGAATTAAAACAAGATATTAAATATTAAAAAGGTTTTTTATATAATTTGCCTTATTTAGGTTTAGGTCTTTAATAAAACCCCAAAAAAAAAAATTCTTTAGTGATACTGAAAAAATAGAGTATATATATAATAATATATATATATATATAATATATATATATATATATAAAAATATGTATATATATATATATATATATATATATATATATATATATATATTATTATTTTTAGATAATAATTGCATCATATTGAAAATAGCAATTTAAATAATATATATAAATAATTAAAAGAATAATTTAAATAAATATAACTCAATTTGATAAAGAAAGACGTTATAGAAGATGTTCAAATTATTTAAAATATTGAGAACTTATTATAATAAAAAGAAAATATTAGGAAGATAATATTTCGAATAATATATTTTAAAACTAAGTTTAACATATTTAATTAAATTTGAAAAAGTAATAAGCTTAAGACAATATTTATAAAATAATATGAAATTTATATTTAAGGAAATGATAAATAAGTTGATTAAAATAATTAATTCAATATAAAAGAAAATTTAAAAAATATTTAAAATATATATATATATATACATATATATTTATTAATGAAATATTAAAAAAAAATATTTAAATTATAAATTTTATTTTTATATTTAAATATAATTTATCATAATAATTAAATGTTTTAATATACATATATATATTTTCTATTCATATTATCTTTTTTTTTTTTTTTAATAATATTTAATATATATATATATAATTCTTCCTTTTTTAATTTAAAAATAAATTATTTAATTTAGTTTAAAAATAAACAATATATATATATATATATAAGAAGTCTTATGTTTAAATAAAAAAATATAAAACATATAATAAGAAATTTCAAAAGATTTATATTTTAAACATGTTAGATTGTAAAAAATTAAAATAATTGGAATATTCAATTAATTTACAAGACAATATTATAAAAGAATATATGGCATTTTCTGATGAATTTTATTATTTGGCGGATCAATTATATAAATAAATTTTAATTAATTGAATATATCGAATTTTATTAATATATAAATAAATAAAAAGAAATTAATAATTTAAAATAAAATAAATAAAAATAAAATAATAAAATTAAGTATTTATTTTTATTAGTTATAAGAAATAAATAGGGATTTATATAGCAATAATAAGTTGTTTTTGAAAAAAATTTAATATAATAAAGCTTTGTTAAATATTAAAAAGAATAAGAATATTAATATAATATAATATGCATTTTTTCAATAAAAAATCTATCTATTCTAATAGTAATTTTGAATATTTAATTTATTTTAAAGGATGAAAAAATAAAAATTAACTGAATATGTATATTTGCTATGTTTTTATTTTATATATTAATAAAATAAAAAATATTATTTATTAATAAAAATTTTATAAATTTATTAATTTTTATTATTTTATTATTAAATATTTAATAACAAAAAATTATTAATTTATAATAAAATGGATACTGATAATAATTCTTAAATAGAAAAAGAAAATAATTAGGAAGAATAATAATAAGAAAATTAATTAAATTTATAAGAAAAAGAAATGGAAAATTAAGAAAAATAGGAAACTTAGAATTAAATTTTATAAAATGAATCTTAATAAGATATTAATTTATAAGTAAACGAATAAAAATAAATATAAAAATCTGATAATAAATTAAGCAAATCATAAATAGTAATTTATAAAACAAAAAATACATTTATAATTAAATAAATAAAAGGATATATATGAAATAGATGAATAGTTTTTAAAGAAAGCTAAAAAAGCTATATTAAAAAATATTAATGATATCAGATAATAAAAAAACTTACAAATATTTGAAGTTGATGGATTATATAATATAATAAATTAATAATATTCATAATTTTTATTAAATAATAAATAAGATAATAATTTCTATGAACTAATGTAAATATACATATATACATATTTATTTCAACAAAAAAATAGAAAATAAAAAAATTAAATTCTATAAGATTCTTAATTATGCTTTATTTCAGCATAATATGAATAAGAATAAGTACTATCTGAATAGTATATATATAATTATATAATTGAACTAGGTTATTTATTTTTAGAAAGTGAATAAGATCGAGTTCATTTATTAAGTAATAACAATAACATATATAAATAATAATATAAATATAAAATTATATATATAGATCCTTAAAATAATTCTATTGGAATAGGAGTTTCTTGTGATGAACAAACAGTATCTATTGTATTAACAGTATGTGAAAATTCAATTGTATATACAAGAATATGTAAGCCATAGTTAAATACGATAGAAATACGAGGAAAAGTATTAGATTAATCATTAGGTATATATGCTATCAAGGTACATAATTTGGAAAAAAACTAAGATATTTAAGTCATAGGACCGGAGTTTATAGAGTTTAATAAATAAAAGTAAGAATTTAAGAGTATATTTTAGTTATAAAAAGAAGAGTTTAATAATTAAAATTTAGTGGATTTATATATGAGGATTATGCCAGATTCTATTACTTATATGAATAATTAGGGAAATAGTGAAAATATTTAATTTAAACATTTGTAAATTAAATAGAGAATGCCGGTTATTGTTTTTCCAGATTTGGAAGATTAAGAAGAAGAAGATATGTTGGAAAGGTAAAAAATTGAAGAGGAAATTAGATTTTAGGAAGAGTTGAAAATAAAAAAGAAGAAGAAAAATAAAAAATATTAAGAGAAACCAGAAAAAATTAAGAAGAGTATATATTCGAAGACATATAAGATGAAAATAAAAAAAAGAAAATAACAAAAATAATAATAATAATAATAATAATAATAATAATAATAATAATATTAATAATGATAATAATTAAAAAATATGATTAGGACAATTAATATAAATAATAAGAATAAATATAAATTGTATTAATAATTTTTTATATATTTATTTATTTCTTTATATATATAGTAAGAAATAAGAAATGAATTAGAAATCTCTATTTAAGATGCAAGTAGATAACATTTTGAATTTTTATAACATAATGAAAAATTACAAGAAGAAATAAAAAAATTAAAATAGAAAAATAATGTATATGTAGAATAAAGCTCAGAAATAGTTATGAACGAACATAAATATTTAAATACATTAGGTCATGTACATTAAATTAGGTTAGATTTAAAATAAATATAGGAAAAATATAATAAAATGTGCATGGAATTATAATAATAGTTGATAATTAAATAAAATAAATGTAATGAAATTAAAGAAGCGTTTTAAGAATTAAAATTAGAAGTCGGAAGAAAAGCTATAAATTTTAAAACCAATAAAATATTAGATGAAAAAGTATTAGAAGATTTAAAAATAAGAGAAAATTAAAAATCTAAAGAAGTATATATAAATATAAATATAAATATAAAAATAATATATATTTATATATAAATATATATATATATATACATATTTATATTTATAAATAAATTTATATATTCATATATATATATATTCATATTTATAAGAAATTTTTTTATTACTATTTCATTACTATATTTTTGTAGTTTTTTTATTCTAAATTATATTAGAATTTGTAATTAAAAATTAAAGATAATATAACAAATAATATATATATATAAATATTTATATATTTACATTTTTTAATTAGATATAAGAATTAAGATTAATTATTTTAAAATTAAGAAATTCTTATTTAAAAAACTAAAAATCTTTATTATAAAAAGACGAAATTGCATAAGATTTACATTTAATAGATTTCGAATAACTTAAAATTGAAAATCAAACTTTAAATCAAAAAATATAAGAAAGAAATGAAGAATTAAATAAACTTAAGAAAAAAAATAATGAATCAATATAAATTTTGACACATACAAGAGAAAAAATGTTATATATTTCATAAAAAAACGATATGGTTTATGATTAAAAAGTTAAAATCAATAAAGAATTAGACGATTTCAGATAAAGGTTTAAGGCTATTAAAATTACTAAAGAAGAAAATTATAAAATTATTTAAAATTAAAATAAAAAACAGGGTAAATTTTAGATTATATTTTTTATATATTTAATTATTTAATAAATAAATATATATATATATATATATATATTTATATAAATATATATATAGTATTGTAAATTCTGAGTATCTAGCATAAGATTATAAAAATTTACAAATAAAAATTAAAGATTAATAGGAATAAATTAAATATTTTCAAGTTAATATATATATGTATATAAAAAATATATATATAAATATATATATATATTTATATATTTATATATTTTTATATTTATATATTATTAAATAGGAAAAATTAGATCATATGCATACTGTTATATAATAAGGAAACATTTTAAAACTTCAATAATCATCTTAGTATAAATCTTAAAATTTATAAAAAAATAAATCCTTGTCTAATATTAATTATTAAAATGATTTTTTAAAAGCTGCAAAATGATATAATAAATAATTTTTAAAAATATTATATATTCTTATATATTTAATAAAAAATAAATTTAATTTTATAAATTTTTTTTTTTTTAAAAAGAAAAAACAAAAAAATAAAAATAAAAATTTATCAATAATTATTTAAATCGAAAATAGGATAATCAGGTTAAATATAATCAAGAATCTACTAATGAATATTCTACATAACAGAATCTAATTCGTATAAAATAAAGTACTCTTTAGAATCTATATTTTTAATAAAAGCATTAGAAATTCTTAAAATTTCATTTCTTATAACCTATTCAGCAATTAAATGTACCACAAATACTTCTAAATCTTAATCATTAGGCACAAAAATGGTAACTTTATTTTCATATTCAGCCTCAACAATATTTTCAGGTATAAAAGGAACAATTTCTTCGTTTTCATTAAATTATTCTTTACCTGATCTTTCAGATTAGGGATTTAAAGTTAAAGTTTATAAATTAGGCTTTACTTTTGCTAAACCTTACTAAGTTAATTTATTTAATGTTTTTACAGGATAAAATTTGATTTTACTTTAAACTATTATAAAATAAAAAAAAATGTATGAATAAAACTATAAATAATTAATATATATAAATAAAATATAATAATATATATATACAAATATATATATATATATATATATATATATATTTTATTTTAAATATATATATATAATATATACTTATTTCATCTATAAAATATTATTCTAAAATAAATTTTATTAATATTTTTATTATTCCTTAAGGTAATCCTAATTCTTATTCATGTTAAATCATTATATTTAATATAAAAGTTGAAAAATATTATAATAATAATCCAATTACTTAGTTTTTTTATCCTTCTTCTATAGTATTTAAATTCTAAAGATTTAAATCTTCTTTTATTTAAATCAATTAGTTTTCGATTTTAGCATTTATAGAAAATTCTAAATATCCTTCCGATAAAACAGAATTTAAAAGGTCTTTAAAAATATCTAATATCTAATATATATATTTAAATATATTATATATTTAAAAATATTTTTAAATATATATTTATATATACTTTATCTGTATTTGATAAAATTTCTTTTGTAGTTTAAGCTATTTCCTCATCTGAATATTAACTCAAAGCCTTTAAAAACAACAAAAATTCTCCAATTAAACCTCCCATTAGACCTACGAAAGGTTTATTTTATTAAGCGCCATCTATATCACATATATTTTATTATAAAACGTTATTTTTAAGTTCCCCTTTTGAATGAATTCTTTAATTTATTTCTTCTGTTATTTTGTTTCTTCTTTCTTATTCTTATTTTTTCTCTCTGGCTATTCTTTTCTTTTCTCGTCTTTCTTCTAATTCTTACTATTAAATTTTTTATTCATATATAGCCTTTTTTCTGTTTTCAATATACTTTTAATGTACATTAGAATGCTATTTAATGGTATTTTCTACTATTTCAGTACATATTAATTCGAAAGATTTATCTATTTTCTACTCAGTATTTAATATTTACTCCACATTAGTATAGAACCAGGGCAATATATCCTCAAAAAGTGCATTTTTGACAGGATCATAGAAAATATTTTAGTTTTAAAGGTCTTAAAGTGTATTTTTTTTGATTTAAAGTAGGTATTTTTTCGCTAAATTTCTCGATAAAATTTATTAGTGTGCTAATATGTTTTATTTAAGTTTTTATTTGTAATCGTTTTTCCTTTTTGTATTTTCCTCGAGAAGTCTTTTTTCCTTTTCTTCTAATTATCTGACTTCATCTTATTCTTTATTTCTTAATTCAGTAAATTTCTTCTATTCGTTTTTCATTACTCGCAATTCTTCCTCTTCCAAAACTTCCATTCTGGAAAATTCGAGTGTTTTGCCTATTAAAGCCTATAATAAAGGCTCTACTTCATAATCGAAATCGAATAAATCGCCATCCCATATCTAAGTTTCTCTATCCAAACCAGTCTTGCAAGGCATTATTAATATAGGGTTAGGTTTTGGAATTATAAACTCTGTTTGTGTGTCTTTTTCATAGTTTGGGGGCTTGTCCGTTAGTGTTTCGACGTATTCATCTGTCATTATTTCGACGTTTTGACGGCCTGGAAGGGGCTTAGGTGTTTGGGGTTCATATTAATCTTTTTATAGGTCAGATATATCCTTTATTTGCTATTTATATTTGTTTATTGGGAGTTTTTTGGGGAAATTTTTACCGATTGAAGGTTCTTTTTTTAATACTAAGTATGCCTTTAGGGAAGAGCTGTTTCGGAGTCTTTTGATGTTATTATTCGGGCGTATGTATTTCCACGGACTACGTGTTTATCGAACATTATATTGTTATATTTTTGACTTTTTTTAGTTTTTGTTTGTTTATTTTTATTTGATGTTTTTTTTTTTTTTTTTTGTACTTTTCTTCATCTTCTTTGTTTTATTAAGATTAGTTTTGGTCTCGGTATTTTGAACTTTATTTTAAAACTTTTGGTTTTGCTGAAAAACTATAATCATTACTTGATATTGCTTACATTATTTTAAATATAGAAATTTTGTTTTGTTTTAAAGAGTTATATTTTTATTTTTTATTTGTTTTTTTTTTTATATATATTAATTTAATTTTTTAAATAAAAAATATAGTTTGTTTTATTATTTTTCATAATTATAAATAAAATGATGATTTTATGTAAAATTATATAATGAATATAATGATTTGTTTATATAAAAGAAACAAACCTTATAAATATATATTTTTCCTTTTTTAAAATATATATTAAATCAATTAGTTATTCTATCATAATAATGATTATCATTAATATTTTCAACAGAAGGAATAATTTGACTTTCAAAATATCTTCTAATTGTATTTAAAGCATTCAATTATTCATCTCTTAAAATAGAATAATAAAAAATAATATATACAAAAAAATAATATATATATATATATATATATATATATATATATTATATATAATATATATATATATATATATAACTTATATATACCTTTCATTCTTTCCTTATAAATAATTTGATTCATCATTATTGCACTATTTTATTTTATTATTTAGTAATTTTTCTTACATTTCTTTTAATGTTTATGTAATATCTATATTAGTTTATAATTCTTCTAATCTTAATTAAATAAAATTAAGTCTATCATCTAAAACTATAATTTATTAAGTAGAATGATCGATTTGTTTTTAAGTTGAATCCAAAACATTATTTTAATTATCTAAAAGAATTGTATGACTATCAATTAATTATTATAATTATTATCTTAATTAATCCAAAAGCTAATTAATTAAAGAAATAATTTTGTTAAGTTTCACTTAATCAACTTCTTCTTTATTAGAACTAAGTTCTGTTAAAATATTTAAAATACTTCCAATTATTTAAGATTAATGTCCTTATAATTTTTCCTATAGCAAAACTTTTAATTTGATAAGTTTTGAAGATGTTGATCCTAATTAAACAAAAGAACTATTATTTTATTGCACTAATTAATTTAATAATCTAATTTAATTTTAAAAATATATAAATATATAAATAAATGTTAACTTTAAAGAAGTTTCACATGCCTAAATAGCTTATTAGTAATCATTTTTTTAATTTTCGAATTTCAAATTTTCTTATATTAATTCTTCATTTGTCTTTTTCAATTAATCAGTAGCATTTTGTAAAGATTATTTCTATTCTAAAAGATCACTGTTTTTTTAATTTTCTTCGTTTTATAATTTTTCTTCTTCGTCTAAATTTTATTATAATGAGTTTCCATATTCTAACATTTTTTCTTTGTTGTAAGTTTAGTCTTTTTTTATTTTAATATTTATTTATTTATCATTTATATTTACCATCATTGCATTATTTACGAACACTATCTATCCAATTTAATTAAGATTAGTTTTAAAATTATAAAGAAGATTCTACGGAATTCAGTACGTCGTTTATTGCGTTTAATCTACCGGAAGGTTCCCCAGATTACATTTAAATTTAAATAAGAGAGGTTATTGATTAACCAAAAGCTGTTTTTTTTATCTTTTTTTATTTTATAAAATTAATAGAAATAAGTTTTTTTTTTTTTTTTTAATATAAAAAATGATTAATAATTAGATCTTATTTATATTAAATTTAGATATTTATTTATTATACCTGTAAAAATGTATTTTAATCAAATGCTGATATATTACAGTTAATTAAACATATTGTAATTAATAATATTATTATTTTATTCATGTTTGCTTATTTATTATTTTTTTACCTTTTTTATTTTTTGTTTTAATTTAATAATAATAAATTTGTTATATTATACTAATATTAATTTTTTTATTTTTATTTTTCTTTATGTTTTTAATTATTGTAAAAAAAAAAAGTTGTTTTTGAATATATTGATGCACCGTTTTGAAAAAAAAAATAAAAAAAATAAAACGAAAACAATAAATATTATTAAGAAAATATATATATATATATATATATATATATATATATATATATATATACAATTTTTAATAAAAAATATTTGTTTTTTTTAAAAAAAAAAAATTTTTTATTAATTTAAAATAATAAAATATATTTTGTATATTTATATTTTACTTTAAATTAATATTAATAAATTAATAAGAAATATTTATGAAAAAAAAATAAAAAAAATAATAATTTAAATATTATTAAATTATTTTAAATAATATGATTTTTCATATCATAATAGATAAATTTATTTTGAAATAAAAATAATATATTAAATTAACAAAATTATATGTTTGTAAAAAATTAAATATAATAAATAATATTTAATTTAATTTAATTTAATTTAATTTAATTTTAATTTAATTTATATATATTTTAATATAATATAATTTTTTTTTTTTTAATATAATTTAAATTTTATTAATTTAGATAATAATAATAATAGACCATTAGAAAAAATGTTATGAATTTCATTTCTAAAAAATTATATAAATTACTTTGTTATTAAAAATTAAGATTAGTAATATAATAATTAAAATAAATTTATTATATTCATAATAACTTTATTTATTTAAAATTATTTTAATTATTAAAAAAAATTAATGAATTTGTTATATCTAATTATATTTTTTACTTATTTATATAACTTTTTATTATAAGTCATTATTATTTTTTATAATTCTAAAATAATAATATTTAATAAATATATTTTAATTATTATAAAAATTTATATATAATTTATATATATATTATATATAAAAAAAATTAATTAAATAAAATAAAATATTCTTAATATATTTTAAAAATTAGAATTATTTATATATAAAAAAAATTACTTTTATTTTTATTAAATCAAATAAATAAAAATCAAAATATTTATAAAAATTCAATTTAATTTAATAATATAATTTCATATGAATTTAAAAAAAAATTAAGTTTTTAAATATATATTATAATACTTTTTAATATAATAGAAATTAAAATTATAATGTTTTTTTTTTTTTAATTTTATTTGAACATTAATTTGCAAATTTTATTATTTTAAATTTAAATAATAATTTTATTATATTAAATTATAAATAAAAAAATAATTATTAAATATTATAATTGATATAAATAAGAAAAAAATAAAATATATATATAAATTTATAAAAATAAATAATAATAATAATATTGATTTATAAATGTTATATATAAATTATTAATTAAAATAAATTAAGAATATAATGATTATAAAATTATATTTAAAATAATAAGTTAAAAAAAATAATATAAATAATTTTTTTTTATATATAAATAAATATAATATAAAATAAAATTTTATAAAAATTAATTATGAAATTACAATCTGTCAAAAATGATTCTGAAATTCTTAGTTAAAGCCCTAAAATATAAAAAAGTATTAACCAGATTCCCACTTTATAAATATTATCGACGCAAAATAAATAAATGCAATCACAAATTTCGAAACCAATGTTAGGTTTATTATATTAATATCAATAATTACAAGGCTACTAACCAGAAAAGGAATAAACTTAATAAAAATAACTTTATTAAAAATCAAGTTTTAATTTAGAGTCGCAAAGTAAAGGTTCCGATAGAAATAATAAATAAAGTTAAGACTATTTAGAAATAGAATAAATAAATGATGACTTTAATATTTAAAATATGGAAATTAATTAAAAAAATGAAAACAAAAATATTACCAAAAATAATAATAATTTAATAATAAATTAATAAAATAGATAAACAAAAATAAAAATTAAAAAGATAAATTTATAAATAAAAATAATATTAAAAGTATAAGTAACATAGATGATAATAATAATAATAATAATAATAATAATAATAATAATAATAATAATAAATATTAATCTGTTTTAAAAAATAATTAATAGGCAATTTTAAAGTCTTTGGACTTTAAAAATGTAGTAAAATCTAATAATTCAAGTTTTTATAATTCTTAAAATTTACATTAATAAAAACAGTAATAATATTAGTAATAAATATTAAAAATTTAATAATAATAAACTATGTAAAAGTCTAATTAGAAATTAAATTTTAAAAATAAAAAAAAGTCTTTTGGTTCTCGTATTTTTCCTATTTAATAAAATAAAGGATTTCTTTAAATAGTAACAGCTAATTAATATGATAGTAAGTAAGATAACAATCTATTTACTAACAAAAATGATGTGCATTCATCAAATTATTTATAAGACGAAATTACAAACGAAAAAAAATAAGATAATAATAATTAATAAACCTATGTAATGAGTGCTTAAGTGGCGGAAAAGTACTTTTAAATGTATTAAATAAGGCAATTAGAAAATACAAATTAAAAGAAATGCTGCGATTTTAATTTCTAATTGAATATAATACAAAATATATCAAAGTTATGTCTTTTTTAAGCAAAACAATACATAATATAAACCAGTTTTTTTTATATAAATTCGAATAATTAAATAATTGTTTAGTTAAATTATCCAGAAACATAATAGGAATTGATATTTTGTGGTTTATTTCTCTAATTTTAATTATAACTATTGTTTATGTTACTATTACAAGTGATTCAAAAAATATTACTAAGCCTGATACTTATGATGATTTAAAATAATATATTTCAGAAAATATTATTATTGGTTCATTTATTTTTATTATTTATGGAATTATTATTGTTAGCTTTTATAATTATTATTTCTATGGAGTTTTATTTTTTTGTTAATTTGTACCTTCAATTTTCGCTTTCATGTATTATGTTTGTGTAAATTTTAATATATATATATATATATATATATATATATATATATATATATATATATATATATATATATATATTAATTTATATACATCTATATTTATTTTTTAATCATAATTATTTAATTAGGATGCTTTAAAAAGATATAAACATGTGCCTATATAATCACCTGGATATATCAATTGTGTTTATTCTTTCGGTATATACTTATTTTGGGTAACTACGTCTATGATAACATAAGATATTAAGTAATAATAAAATAATATTTATATATATTATTTAATTTTTGTTATAATTAATTTAAGAAATCATTTTAATATTTAAACTAAAAATATATTCCATTTAATATAATTCATTATATTAGCTGCTTTGATTTTCGGATTTACTGTATATACTACAAGTACCACTTTTGATTTAAATTTTAGATGGTAAATAATTATATATATAATTTAAATATACATATATATATATATATATATATATATATTTATATATATATATATATATTTATATATATATTTATATATATATAAAAAAAAAAAACTTAGGGGCGTTGAGTTTTTTAAAATATTAGCCGGTCCATATATAATAATGTTGTGTCTAGGATGGGTTTATATGCATTTTCGTTTTTTTGCTCCTTATTTATAAAAAGTGCCTGATCGTTTGACTTTAGAAGATGAAAAAAAACTTGAAGAGCATATATAAAAAGAGAAATAAGTACCTACTTTGATGATCAAAACTATAAATAATTTAAAAATCGAAGATGAGAATAATAATAATGAAGAATCATATGAAGAAATAGAACAATTATTAAAAGAAGAATAATAAAAGAAAGAAGAAGAAAAAGAATAAGTTAAATAATAATTTGAACAAAAAATAGATATATTTAACCCTTAAGATTAGTAATTATTATTAGAGGAAAAAATAAAATAAAGAGTAATAAATGAAGCCGAATAATAAAAAAAACTAAAAGAATAATAAGAAGAAGAAAGAGACTGGAAAAATCGATAAATTTAAAAAAAACATCTAATGTTAAAAATTGAACTCTAAAAGGATAAACCAGACCCCAGAACCTAAATTATTCTCCAAAATTACTTAATTATATTCTCATCATGTGCCCTTGGGGCCTCTTTATTGATTTTAACGATAATACCAATATTAGAAATGGTACATTAATTATAAATGGGTATAGATAATAATAGATTTTTGAATCATTAAGGCTTTTTTATGTCCATTTTTTTCGTTTTTATTATTCCAATAGTTATTTTTGTGGGCACTTCGTTCCTTTTATCAACATCCTTTTCCGAAAAAATTAAGTTTATATGGTTTCCTATATGCGGAGGGCTAATTCCTATATGTTTTTTGATGCCATTGTCAGTTATAATGGAAGAATATTACTAAATAAGGCCTATAAGGAATTATTTTTCATTAGGACCATGTGGTTTAAGTCTATATTGGATTTCTTTGGTATTTATTAAGATAAAAAGTTGGAAAATAGGGATGTTTTTGTAAAGTTATATATGCGTTTTTTTTTAATTCCTTTAGTGTTTATAATTCCATTGAGATCAGTTGATTATTTCGGAGATTATGATGATTTTGCGGAAATAATAGAGATTATACTTATTATTATAGGAGTTAGTTTTTTAGTTGGAGTTGGGTTTTTGTTAGTATTTTTAAATATAAGGATGAAATAGAGGAAAAGGCAATTAAAAGAGAAGTTAAAAAAAGAAGGAAAAAAAGAGGAAATCGAAGAACTGGAAAAAGAGGAATTCAATGAAAGTTAAAAATTCGATCTCTCGAATATTTTTAGGTATTAATTAATTAATTTTGGGCTGTGGGGAAATGCTTTTGGGTATATTATTACTTTGACAGTTTTAATTTTTATGACTTTTAATAAACCTACATATATAAATTTGTAGTAATCTGGAGCTGTTTTTGGTATGTAATTTGTCATATTGTTCCTATTTATAACTTCTCTTATTTTACTTTTTATGAAGATAATACCAGAAAAAGAAAAAATCGCAGTCTCATTTAGTGAAACTATAACTTAGATTTTAGAAAGTAAAGGCGAAAGGTAATAAACTCTAGATATTTAACATAAAGTATTAAGGTCAGTATTGGTTTTTAGCTTTTTTTATGTGCCAGTTATATTGGGAATATTTTATGTTATATATCAAGGCGATGAAGATAAGAAATATAATATTATTACAGTTATGATAGGGTTTCCAATTGTAGCTATAGTTTTTTATATTTTTTATAAAATAAAATAAAACTTTGATGAATTTTCAAAATTCAGTATACCGTCATTAATTGTATTTTGTTGGATATTTCTTTATTTACCTTTTGCAGGTATTATTCCAGTGAGGTAATAATATATAATATTTATATAAAAATTATAATAATATTTAAGAAATAAATTAGATATTTATTATATATATATAAAAAAAATATTTATATATATTTAATTATACATTTATATATATATATATATATTTATATTAATATTAAAATTATATTTTATTTTATACATATATTTTTTTAAATATATATTAAATCAGTGTATAATATCTTAGTTAAGATGATGAAGATATAATACTCTATTAAAAAATTATAATTGGTTTTATTGCTATATTAGTATTTTTAGGTATTGGAATTTTAGCAATATTTATACATTTATATTTTAAAAGAAGAAATTTTTAGAAAAAATTTGAATTTATAGCCGCTAAAGTTATAAAAAAGTTAGCAAAATTTCATGTTAAATCTGATTTTCATGTGATTGATTTGATGTATTAGGTAATACATTAAATATAAATAAAATAAGATAATAATATATTTATATAAGATAAAATAAATATATATATAAATATAAATATATTTTAATTATTGTTTTAAATATATAAACATAGGTTATTAGTATATATTATAAATATAAATTATATATATATAAACACATATTATAAAAATATATATATATATATATATATATATATATATATATATATTTATCATATTAATATATATATATATATACATATATTATTTATATAAATTTTAAAGGGATATCTTATTAATGGAGCTGAAGGTATAAAACAAGATTTAATTAATTTAAAAATGCCTGTTTATTATGCTAATGTTTCTGAAAAAGACCCTGATCCACGTTTTTCTAAAATAATAATAGATGCTAATGCTTACAATAAGATAATGAACAGAAATAAAAATAATTAATCTAAATTCAAAGAACAATGTATAAAAAATTTTCTCCTTTTATTATGTTGCTATAAAGACTATTATGATAAAAATCTTAATAATATTGATAATAATAATATAGATATGTAAACTTAAAACGAATTAGATAATATAGAAAATGAAATATAAAAAGCATTAAATCAAGCTAGAGAATAATAAAAACTAGAAGAAGAATTTGAAACTATGGAAGAAGTAATTATACAAAAATATACTCATACAGATATATATATGGATATATATATAAATACAAATATAAATATAAATATAATTATAAATATATATATATATATATATATATATATATATATATTTATATATATAGGATCCTTGGTAAAAAAAATATATAATGAGTAAATCTAATAGACCTATGCATGAGAAAATAATAGAACCATTAAGAAGATATGATTTAGGTTAATAAGTTTAAATAAGTAAACCTTATACATAGAAATTATTAAAAGATATATTTCATATATTCGCTTGGGGTTCTTCTAAGAAATTTAAAAACACTAAATGGGTAGACTATATCATGTTTAAAGAAATTTTATCTAAAGGAGGCGTCATGCCTTGCAAAGAAATTGAAGATTTTATTATAGATGTTAAATATGCAAAATTTACTACTTATAATAATAAACCTAATTAAAATCCTATTACATTTAATAGATTTTAAGAAATACTTACTTAAATTGCTAAAATGAAATATCCATTTGAACCTGATGAAGAAGCTATGGGAAAATTGTGTAAAATGTGGCTTTATCCTTATTTGTTGTGGAATTTACCACCTTTTAGGGCTTTATATACTCATGAATGGGATTATGTGCTTTTTTTATTGAAAATGTATGGAGAATATGACCTTTATGCTGAACTTGTTGCAGAAGATGAGGCTTATTATTATAAATTAAAGAAGGAATTAGGGCTTTTGGAAAAGCATGAAATGTTAGATCAGGTAGATATGCCTGATATTGATGATAGATTGAAGAAAAGAAAGGGAAAATGCTAAAGATGTTTAGAAAGAATGAAGAAGATTTTCGATTAAATGTTGAAAAACACCAATTATTTTTTAAAAAGTTTATGTCTATTAGATAAGGATATTAAAAGTGATGGAAAAGATGATATTTTTATGGAAGTTAATTTAGTTAATAATAGTATTTTGGCACCCTAGACTTAGGGAGCGAAAAAAAATGCAAATGGAAGAGGTTTTTATCATTAAGAATCGCCTGAATGGCCTGAAATATGTAATATTATGGTAGACGAAATATAACATTAGGAAAAATAATTCTAAATAAAAAAAGATGAGGAAATTGGGTTTGTGGAAATAAGGTTTAATTTTACGAATTTTTTTGTAATTGTTTGTAAGTTTTTAGAGTTCTTTATGTTCTTTTCTTTGGCCTTTAGACCTAGTTTAAATTCATGGAATTTAGATGAGATTGTGCTAAATATACTGAATTTTGCAAATACTGAGATGCCTTTTGCGGTTTATATAAATATGCCTATATTTATTTATATATGTATATTTTATTTTTTTAGGATTATATGATAATGTTTTGGGTAGGGTTTAGTAGTTCTTTATTATTCTTTTTGGTTTTATATAGATCTATAATAAGAATAAAAACTTTAAAATATGGATATGTAATATATAAAATAATAAACAATTAATATATATATATATATATATATATATATATATATATATATATATATATATATATATATATATATATATTATATTATATTATATTTCATTTATTTTTAGAGTGAATCAAAAAGAAAAAAACATAGATTTTCTTATGATTTTTTTTAGATTTAATTTGCAAATTTTGTCGGACACTTTTTATATTATTGGATAATAAAAATTGCTGTTGATGCTTATTCTTGTAATTATTCAGAAGTATTAAATTTTAATAATTACATAAATATATATATATATATATATATATATATATATATATATATATATATATATAATTAGATACCAAAATTGTTATATTAAGATTTAAATTTATAATGTTTTTCATAAAAACATATATAATATATGGCTATAGGTGGTTTAAGCTTGTTAATATTTTATCCAATTGGAAGCTTTTTATGGCCAAATGTTTAATATTAAAATCGTGCTTTAGATTTTAGATATGATCCTACTTATTTAGTAATTGGTGGTTAAATGAGGTTTGTTTTGACTGGAATTATGGCTTTTATGTTTGATAAAGATGTTTAAATATATGGATTTATTTGCAGTAGTATCCTGATGTTTTTATTCGGGTTTTTAACACATAAAATGAAACCTTGTTTGGTGAAAAAAGTTAATGCTTTGGATACTGGAGGGTATGTATTATGTGGGTGGATTCATTTTTCGGCTGTTATAGCTGTCGTAGTACACCATTGGCTTATTCCTTTAATTATTTTAGGAGTAGGTGGTGTTTTTATAATAATTTTAGCCTTTTTAAACTGGAAATTTATTCATGATTTAGATAAAAAAATACTAGAGGAACGAAGAATGTTAAAGAAAGCGAAAGAAGAATTAGTAGGAATAAAAGATTTAACTGAAGAAGAATATGATGAGGATAAAAAAGTTGAGGTAGAAGAAAATTATTAGAAAATATGCTATGATAATTTATAAAAAGTAATATTTAAATAATATATTTATATATAATTTTACAATAGTAATTATAAAAATATGAAACTCATTTATTAGTTTAAACTTAGTAGATATTAAATAATTAATAAGAAATAAAAAAAATAACTCAAAAATAAGAAAAAGAATTATAATAAAGGCTTAAACTTATAAAAGAAATGGATAAAGAAGATATCGAAGATGGTATTATGGAAGATCCGAATAAGAAAAAAGATGAAGATGAGGAAGACGAGAAATATAATTGAAAATAATAATAAATAAAAATATCAATTAAAAATAAATAGTAAAATAGTAGATTTTATATATATACAATTATTTATTTTTTTATAAAATTAAAAAAAACACATCTATATTCATTTTTATAACTTTTTTATTTTTAAATATATTAATAAAAGATAAAAAGATAAAATCTAATATATAAATAAAAATTGATAATATAAATAAATAAATATATTTATATATATATATATATATATATATATATGTATATAATTTTTTAAATTAAAAAATATACTTTTTATTATAAATTATTATTATATTTTTTTTTTTAGTTTTATTTTTTTATTTATTTTAATGGATATGAATTAACTTAATTTAATTTTGAATTTTATATATAAATTATTTTTAATTTTTATATATATATTATTAATATTTAATTTTGTGTTTATATATATGTATTATTAATAAAAATATTTTATTAACTTTTTATTAATTTAATATTTATTATTTTTGATATATATTTACATTTTTTAAAAATACATATATTTCATAATATAATTAATTTCATATTATTTTTTAAGTATATAATTAATTTATTTTATTATTCACAAATTTAATAAATATGTAATTATCAAAAAATGCAAATTTATCAAAATATAACTATACTTCGCCTTTAGAAAACACTAATAATGATACTGCAGATGACTATGATTATTCAAAAATTTCAAAAAAAATCAAAAAAAGTATAAATATATCTTATTTAAGTTAATTTTTTGTGACTGAAAGTAATTATGTGCTTGATAGAAATAGCTCATTAAAGAATTTAGATTAATAATAGAATTATTTGTAAGATTTTAAGTAATATTTGCTATAACGAAGCTAGAAAAGATTGATTAATTTAAATAATCAAAATCAGGAAAAAAATACTCCCGATATAAAAAAAAACTCCGCAAATGAAATAATGTTCAATATAAGAAAAAGAATGAAACTATAACCTTAAAATAAAGACTAAATTTTCGAAAAAAATATGCGAATTTTCAAGAATATAGATTCTTATTTAGAAATAAAACCTTTTTTATAATAATTAAATAGGGAAAATCATCAGGATTTTCTATAAAATATACAAAAATATAAAAAGAATATAAAAATGGCTTAATATAATGAATAAAAAAGTGGTATTCTATATGAAGAAAGTCAATAATCTTTAAATGATAAAGATATATATGGTACAAAATACTTAGAAAAATACGAAAATATAGTAAATAAATCATACAGGTAGATAATAAATTCATAATAGCATAAAAAAACATTAGTTTTTTAATCTAAAATACTCTAAGAATTATCAAATGATCCTTTTTTATAAGAATATGATAATAATAATAATTAAAGCGACTCGAACTTTTTCTTTTAAAAATTAGATATTTTTATACAAGATGCTTAAAAAGAAATTAATAATAAAATTAATTTGGAATATGAACAGAATGTATATAAGTAAATTATTGAATAGAATTAAAAAAAAATATAAGAAGAAAGACTTAGATATAAAAATAAAGGACTTTTTCCAAATTTAGATCCCGAACAACTTATTTTAGATGATCAATAATGCAAAATAAGTGTTTATTATCAAATGTAAATAATATGAATATATATATATATATATATATATATATATATATATATATATATATATATATACATCTATTTGTATATTTTTTTTATAAATATAGTTATAAATAAAAGGCTGAATAAGTTTAGTAAACTTTACATAAAGTAAATTAATAAATATTCAAAAAAAAATGGGCAAATGCCTTAATAAAATAATAATAAGAAAGATAATAAGAATTATAATAATTAAAGAGTAAATTTAAAGATTAAAAGAAACTATATGATGATATATTAAATCCTACTAAAAAAATGAATGAAATATTACTTAATAAACGTGAGAAAAATTTAAAAGAAAAAGCCGAGAAAGAATAATAGCTTCTTTTCCCAAAAATACATAAAAACTATACAGTATAATCTCGAAAATCTAAATTAACATATTTATAAAATAGAAATTTATCATAATTTAGTTCACTACATAATAGTACTCCTAAAAGGAATGAATTTGATGATTTTTAAAATATTTTAATATAATTAGAAAATTAGTATTAAGATTTTGTTAAATACAAAGCCCTTTTTTTATCTTAAATTTAACAAATTTAAACTTTTTATGATACAGAAACATAAAAATATAAAAAAAAAGAGGATGAAAAAATTAGTTTTATTAAAGAAGATTTAATAAAACAATAAAAATAATGAAAATCTATATATTCAATAATATATTTATTAATTATTAGATATAAAAGGAAAAACTTCTCCATTTTTTTATAATCCTATATATTATACTTTATATGTACCTCCCATTTCTTCAGGAGATACTAGTCTATAATATTCTTCTTCTAAAGCTTTTTTTTTTTAAATATTTACATTTTTACATAACATCTTTTTATTTTTTTTATTTATTATAAAAATTTTTCTTCTTTTTATTTTAAAATAAAATTACTTCTAATCTTGTATTTAAACCCATAGATTCTAAAAATAAACCTTAAGTCATTATATCGTAAGCTTTTATTCCTTTCACTTATTATGATGCTTCGGCTAAATGAGCAAAATTTACATAAGCTGAGAGGTCTATTTAACCTGGATATTCCAATATATCTTCATTTTTGATAAATTTGTGTTTTCTAATTCCTCTAAAACTGTTTGAAAATGCTTAGTTTTCACCATAATCTATAGAAAGAATTGCTCCATTTGTCTTTTATATGAGTTCAGATAAAGAATTAATTATTATAGGAGATTTAGCTTATATTTCTATTTAATCACCATCTATTATTTATTTCATTTTTTCATTTGCAAAAGTTTTTTTTGGTTACAAAATTTTCTCAACATTCTCATTAGGCCCATCAGAATGAATCCAATCAAAATTTTTCCTATTTATTATATTTATAATAATATATAAACTTATATTATATATATATATATATATATAATATATATATATATATATATATAAATATATATATATATATATATACATTTTCATTGAATCGTAATTAATATTTACTAATTTTTCACACCAGCCTTTACCTTTTTAATATACAAATTAATGTGCTGGTAAAGCATCGAAAAATTCATGTGCAAAAACAATTATAGGCTCTATATAAAATATAGAAACATTTTTAATAAAATATTTATACTTAAACTTTTTTATTTTTTCTAATCTAATTAAGGCATTACTAAATCTCCAAAATCTTCAAAAAGCATATTTTCATACATTTTAAACCATCTTATACTCATAATAATGTCTTTGTTTTCGCTCACAAAACGTTCTACTTTACTTTTTTTGGCTTCATTATAATCATATGACATATAAATTCCGTATTTTTATAGCTAATTAATAATTTTTTCTTGCTATAATTTTCTCATATAAGGCGAATATTCTATTAAATTTATTTCTATGCCATTTAAAAGATTAAATTGGTATAAAACTCTTATTATATCACTCATTAAAGTACCTCTTCCAGGTCCGAATTCAACTAAAGAAAATTTCTTTTTATCTCTATCTGAATTTGTATTACTTAAATTTATAGCACCAATTTATTAAAGAGTATTTATGGTCCAAATACCTAAAATTTCACCAAACATTTAAGATATTTCAACTGATGTAATAAAATCACCTTTAGCTGAAATTACGTCATTTTTCATATAATATCCTATATAAAAATAAATAAAATATAAATATTATATAAAGAAATATATATATTATTTTTAATAATTTAAACCATGTTATTCATCTAATAATGCTAAATGCCAATATTCACTTAATGATATCGGTCCTTTTTACTTATTTTTTATTTTATTATTTTAAAAGATTTTTTAATAATTACATATATTAAGTCCTTTATTTTATTAATTAAAGGAAGATCATTTGGTATTTCTATATATTTTATAATATATATATATATATATTTATATATAATTATATATATTTATATATTAATGTAAAATTAAATACAAATATTTATTTATATTTATAAATAAATAAGTATTTGTATTTTGTTATTTATTTTTTTAGTATTGAATTAAACCTGCTAAATCCATTTATGTTGCATAGGGAATCTGTTTTCCATTAGGCATTTTATTAATTTGTTATTAATTTAATTTATGTATATTTTAAAATAAGAACTTTGGTATTTTTAACATTTTATTTTTATATATATAATATTTTCTTTTTTCTATTGTTTTTTTGTTATATTATATCTAAATGTCTTTTTAATTACTATATTTTTATATTTTTTATACACTATGTTTTAATAATAAATTAATTTATATTTACAAATATAGAATATGGAATTTTAATGCATTTCAAAACCTTTTTTTTTATATTAGAAATAAATAAAAATATTTAATTAGTTATGTATCAATGGTATTTAACTAAGATAATTTTAATAATAATATAATATATAAAATACATTTTACATATATTAATAGTAATAGTGTTGAATAAAAAATTGATAAAAATAATATTTTAAAGACATGAAGATTTTATTAATTATAAAAAATAATTTGTTATTAATATTTTTACATTTCTAAATCAGGTATATATATTTTATTCAAGTCAGAAAATAAATCAGTATAATTTATTTTATTATTAAATCTTTAGTAAAAGAAAGAATTTGAAATTAGACTATTAAAAAAAAATTATTAAAAATAAAAATTAAGAAGTAATAAGAAACATAAAAACAAAATTAAAAACATCAAAAAATATAAAATTTAATTATTAGATAATATGAAAAATTTATAAATGTATGAGAATATAAAATATAAGAATTAGTTTATGTAGATAATAAAAAAAAAAAATATAGAAAATTTAAGTAAATAATGATATTAGAAAGTATTAAAAAATAGTTTATAATAATTAAATAAATATATGAAAAATAAACTTAAAATAAAAAAATATAATATAATAAGATAATGAATAATTAGAAAAAAAATTAATTAAGTAAAAAATTAAATAATTAATTTAAAAAAAAAAAAAAAAAATTGTATGTTACAAAACTTTTTAATTATATAGACAAAAATAATTATAAAATAATAAATAAAATAAAAATTAAATATTAATATAGATTACATATATATTTTATATATATATATAATAATTTATATTTTTATTCAATATTTTTATTTCTTAAATATTACTATTCATACCTGAAATTTCTTATCTTTATATTTTCTTTATTATTTTTTTTGACACACTATAATTTAAACCTTTTTTTTAAAATTTTTTATTAATAAGTCTATATTTAAAACTTTATATATTATTATTTTTATTTTATTTTTTTCTAATTTTTTAATTATGGATATATAAGATATGTTACTTAATCTTTTCTTTTACTTTATTTTATATTATTTTAATAATTTAAAAAATTGTTGTTTATTTTATATACATTTGTTTGTTTATATAATATTAAAATGTTGTTTATTTATATATATATATGAATTATTTATATATAAAGTAAATATAAAAATTTAATAGTATTATTTTTATTTTTTAAATGTAAATTAATATATATATATATATTTATATATTGATTTTTTTTGATATATTAATTAAAAATTTTTATTATGCTAATATTTTTATTAAAATTTTATTTTTTTAAAAAAGAATATGAAAATAATAAAATATAATATACAATTGATATAATTTACATTTTTAAATAAATAAAAAAAAATTAATGATAAAATTTTCTTGTGTGTTATTTATAATATCTTACTTTATTTACTTGGATTTTATTTAAAATTTGCTATTTCTTGTTAAAGATAGAAATCAATTATATAATTAAATATAATTATATTAAAATCAAATAATATAAAAATATAATTAATATTAAGATAATGCTTAACCATAACTTTTAGAAAAGCTTAGAAAAATAAAAACATAAATAAAAAAATGTGAAAGATTATTAAAATTTTAATTATTAGAATAATAAGATATTTAATAATTAATAAAATTATATAAATAAGAATAAATTATAAATGAATTAAGTAAATTTTCTAAATAATCGTTAAATAGTATTTCTTTTTTTATAATATATTAATAATAATTATAATAAAAATTTTGTAAATAATAAAAAAGTTAGCTATAATAATTATTAATTTTTACAGAAATATTATAATATATATATAGATTTTAAGGATTTATAAATAGGTATTTATTTTATATATATACATTTATTAATAATAATATATTTTAAAAATTATTTTATTTATTAATATATATATATTTATAGGTGAATGATTTTAATATAAATATTAATATTATTTTTTATTATATTTATGATATTTAAAATATATAAATATATAAATATATATTATATGTTGTTATTAATTTGCATTTTATATTATAATTTTATATATAGTATTATTAATAATAATATACATTATAATATTTAATGTTTAAGTTTATTTAAACTTTATTTTTTTATTATTAAAATATTAAAATATTAAAATATAAAAAACAATAATTTAAAACTAAAAAAATAAAATAATAAATACATTTATATATATGAATAAAATATAAATTTATTTTTATATTTATATTAAAATATAAACAAAAATATATATTAAAAAATTTTTAATAAATAAAATTAATATTTTATATATATGTAAATATTATATATATAATTTATATTTTATTATTTGAAATAAAAGATAAACATAATTTATACATTTATAATATATTTATTTTATTATTTATGTTTATATATCTAATTTTAATTATTAATTAATTAAAAAAAAATTTTTTTAATAATTAATAATATTTAAAATATATTTATTTTTAATAATATTTTATTTATATAATTAATAATTATCTTATATAATAAATTATTTATATAATATATATACATATTAATATATACTATAATTTTACATAAAAATTATTTTTATCTTTTTTTATATTTTGTTTTTGTCAAATACTATTAATGTTATTTTGTGAAAATATATTAATTTAGATTTAACTAGATATTATTAAATATATTTTCTGAATAATAATTATTAAAATTTCATTTGTTTTAATTAGAAATTTTAAAAAGATCAAAACTAAGATATATTTTAAAGAATGAATAAATATTTATTATTTTTATGCAATATAAAAAAAAATATTAATTTATAAAAAAATGAATTATTAATTAATTTTAAGAAATTAATATTATTATTTTATTAAAATTATATAAAATTATAGGAAAATCAATAAAATATTAATCTTATTGATAAAATATAATAAATTTGCATGTAATATATAAAAATTAGATAATTATTTGTTAATATATTTATTATAAAAAATTTCTATAAATTATTGTATCTTCTTTAAATTATAATAAAGATTTAAAAATATTAAAAATCAACAAATTTTAATATTAAAATATAAAAAAAAAAACTATAATGTCATTAATAATTAAAAGAAAAAATATTTAGGTAAATGATAAAATAAATATATTAAATATTTATATTTAAAAAAACATATTAAATATATATTATTTTATTAAGATTTATATATTGAATATATTTAAATATAAAATCGTCAAAACTAATATAAAAATACAAATATAATTATTTTATATAAAATTTTTTATTAATCAAATATATATAAACTATTGATACACATATATATATAAAAAGAACTCATAATTTTATTATAATAATAAAGTTTATTTTAATATTTTTTGATTAATAAATATATATTTAAATAAAAAATTAACAAAATATATCCTTTTTAAAATATTTTTTAATATTATTTATATATTTTAAAAATAAAATAAATATAAATGGATTATACATTTGATTCTCTTTTAGAAAATTATCAGACAAAAAAAAGTGATGAGAAAATATTGGATACAACAATATTTAAAGAATATACAAGAATAAAATTAAATTAACTTTTTGAATAAGTAAAAAAAAGAAAAAATTAAAAAAAAAAAAAAAAATAATTAAAAAAAAGGTTAAAGATAAAAAACATTTAATATATGATTTAGAAGTAAAAAACGCACTTATTTTAACATATGACTAACCTGCTATGAAAGAGTAAGGTGTAGAATCTTTTAGTTTAATAGATACTATAAATGTAAAAATAATATGTATATATATAAAACTATAAATTAAATTATTATATATATAAATATACATATATTTATACATAATTAAATATATATATATATATATATATATCTATTTATATATATATAAATATATATTTTTTATATATATTATTTTATATTAAAATTTAATTTAAAGTATGAAGAATTAGATCATAGTCAAATAATGATTTTTGTTAGTTAAAAATAAAAAAATATTGGACTAATTCATAAACTTTTATAGAAAGATAGCAAAATATAATAAAATAAAAAATATTTTTATGTGATATTCTGGCCAAAAATAAATTAATTGTATTTATAAACATTAAATAGTTATAAATCCTAATATTATTCATAAATGGAAATTTTAAATTTTAATTTTGATTTTATTCCTTTAGATAATGATTTTTTAAGTTTGGAATAATAAGATAGTTTTAATAATATTTATTTAGAAAATGATTATTTTACCTATTAGTAAGTTTCCGAATCTATTTAAAAACTTTAAATTATTTTTGGAAAAATTCCTAATATTTTTTCTAAAGGGGATGGAATCAAAGCAAATATAATATTTATTTTTTTAAAAATTAAATAAAAAAAAAATAAAGGTTATATTAGATATTTTAAATTAAGATGAAGAATATAATAAAAATGTAGATTCTTCATAAAGTTAAATAGAAACTATGATTATTATTGAAAGAGGAATCGATTTTATTACTCCATTATGTACTTAATTAACATATGAAGGATTAATAGACGATAATTATGAAATTAATGGAAATATTTTAAGAATAGACTCTTCTATTTTAGGAGGTGAATAAGGAAAAACCTCTAGTTTAAGACTTTCAAGCGAAGAAAACTAAATATATGAAAATATAAGAAACTAATAAATAACATAAGCACGAAAATATTTAAACAATCAAACTTTAAAAATTCAATAATTAAAATAATAAATAAACGAATTAAAGAAAAAAGCCACAGCCGAGGAACTTGAAAAGTGTTTAAAACTAGTAAATTTAATGTAGAAAAATTAAAAAAATCTAGAAGATAGTAAAAAACAGAATATATATGAAAAAAAAATAAAAAATATATGTATATATATGAATATATACATATATATATATATATATATATACATTTATAAATATATATACATTTATATATATATATATATATATATATATACATTTATATATATATATATTTAAATTATAAAGATGTTAATATTTCTGTTAGTATTATTGTGAAAATGAGATCTATTGAGTTTTATAAAGAACTTTCATTAGAGTAAAGTATTTTAATAGGCGCGAATCAAAATTAAACATTTGATTATATAGAAAATATATGTGGACTAGGTGTTCCTATTCTAAAACCTATGAAATTCTTATGTCTATAATCTCTTATAGATAAAGGAATTAAATCTAAATAATATGATGATATTAGAAAAGAATTAATACATGTATTATTATTATTATTATTTTTTTAAAAAAAATATATTTTTTTTTTTTTTTAAAAAAAAAAAAGGAATACGGTATTCAATGTTTTCTTACTTTATAAAAATTATAATAAATTGGATTAATTAAAAGATAAGATAATTCTAAAAATATTTGGACTGAATTAAAAGATTCATTTTAATTAATTAATGAAGAAGTAGATTCTGAAAATCCTAATGATGCTTCTTATGTGTATTCTGGATATTGTCCTTTATTGTATTTTTTTTTTTTTTTTTTTAATAATTTTTATGTTTTTTTTTTTTTTTAATTAATTTTTGTGTTTTTTTGTTTTTTTTAATAATTTTTGTGATTTTTTTTTTTTTTAATAATTATTTTTATTTAAGGGTCAGATTAGTAGAATGCTGTATTAAACATTAAAGCTGGAAACCATTTTAAAAATAACTTAAAATAGTTTAAGGCTTTTAAAATTATCCAGAACCTTAATAATATGTAAAATTATAAAATAAAAGCGCGATTTTAGTTTATGTTGTGGGGGGAATTACTTATGGAGAAATCTCAGCTTTAAGATATGTATCTTAATAATTAAGTATGTTTTTATGATAAATATATTTTAATTTATTTTTTTAGATAAAGAGATTATTATAGCTACTACTAATAGGATTAATTGTAAAAAAATGCTATAAGGAATAATTAATCATGGATATAAATAAAAAGATTGAATATTTAGTTTTTAAATAAAAAAATTATTTTTATGTATAAAAAAATATATATATATTAAACTAAATTTTTTTAATTTATATTGAATATTTTTTTTTTGATGTTATTATAATATATAGTACACACTTTTTAATAATTTTTTAATCAAAATTAATTGCTTTATTTTAAATAAATATTTTTTTATTCTTCAAAATTCTAAATATCTATATTAAGTTTTTATAAGTTTTTTTCGAAATCTTAATAACTTTATTATTTAATAAAAATTTTTGAAAAAAAACAAATAAATACTATTAGAATTTTGATATGTTGTTATGTCTATTATCAGGTTCAGATAGTTTTATATTCAAAGTATTTTTAGATTATTCTTAAATTAAACAATTTCGAATTCTGTTAATAAATATAAAAAAATGTATAATAATAAAAAAATATATGATTTAAAATGATAAATAAATATATATATATATATATATATATATATATTTTTTATATTTTATATGATATATTAAATAATTACGATTCTATTTATATTTCATCAAAATTATTTTAATTATTATTAAAATTTGTCTTTTATTTAATATAATAAAAATATATATTATAAGGTTTATATTTATATTTTTTTACCAAATCTATACTTTAAATGTTTTAATTATCTAATTTATTTTATATATTTTATTTTGGATTATTTACTGATTAATACATAAATTGTAAAATTTATTCATAATTTTAAGAATTATTATTATTTAAAGTACTTTAAGCTATTTATTTAACTTCTAATCTGTTTTTCTTTTATTCAGGAGTAAGATTTAAATTATTAATATTTTTATCTAAAAATTATATATTTTGTTTAAAAATTCTACATTAGCTATTATTATTTTATCTTTATTATACTGATTTTTATATTTATTATTAATATTAATTCTATTTGAATTACTATGTTTATTATTATTATAATTGTTATAATTATTATAATTATTATTATTATTATTATTATTATTATTATTATTATTATTATTATTATTATTATTATAATTCAGAATTTTATTCATTAAAACTATCTTTTTTTTATTCTAATGATTTTATCTTAATTTTTTTTATTTTATTTTTTATTTTATTTTTTTGTTACTTAAATTTAATATTCAAACATCTATTATTTTAGTTTTATTATTTTATTATTTTTTTTTTCTACTTTTTATTTTAATTTCTCATTTTTTTAATTTAAATATTCTATTTATTATGTATTTTATAAAATTATTTCCTTTTTTTTTTTTTTTATACAAAAAAAATAATAATAATAATAATATTTTTTTATTCTATTAAAAAAAATACTTTATATTCACTTAATATATTATTAAACATAAATAATAACTCAGTTTTCTATTTATATTCATTTTCTTATATTTTAGCATTTAATTCATTTTAAAAAGATTATAATTTATAATTAGATAAACTATCATTAAAATTTGCATTATTAATTTCTTTTTAAAAATTTTGTTTTGCTTTATAAGTCGGAGATTAAATTTATTTTGCATCTTATTTTTAGAAAATACTATTACCTTTATATTTTTCTAATAATTCTTGAAGTCTTTAAATCTCTTTATCTTTTTCTTTCAATTAATTATTTAAATTCGAATAATATTATTCTATACTATTTAATTCTGTAAGCACATCATTTTATAATTTTTATATTTAAACTTTTAATTATTCAGAATTTAAACTTTCTATTTATAACTAAAAAAATCAAAAAACTATTTATTTAAAATTAATATATACTTTTTATTCTAAGTCTTTATTTTTTCCTTTAAATGATTTAAAAGTTAATCATCATTAATTTCTGTTAAATTTAAATTAATTTTTTATTCTAATTCACGTATTTTATGTTTCATATATTCATTTTCTTATATCAAATCACTTAAATTTTCACAATCAAATTAATTCTTTATAAAAATTAATATATATATATATATATATATATATATATATATATATATATATTATAAATATACATAGTTACTTTGAACTTTAATAGCTCTTAATTTAATAATTAAATTCTTTTTGTTTCTTTTTTATATTCTGAATTATCTTTTTCTTATTATATTATTATAAAAGATTAGTTTTTAATTTTTGTTTTGCACTTTTCTAGTTCAGTTTATAATAATTAATACTTTATATTATTATCTTCTAATTTTTGGTTTTTATTTTTATTTCTTAAATAAGTTAGTTAATTTCATTAATATAATTCTTTTTTTATTTTAGTAAAAAATTATAAAATAAATAAATAATTTACATATTCATCTTTTACATTATTTTTTTAAAATTCACAATTATCTTCTTTTTTTTTATTTTTTTTTGTTAAGAAAAAAATAAAAGAAAGTAAATTTTATTTTATTGTAAAAAATTAAAAAATAAAATACATTACCTAAAATATCAATATTAGATCCACTTATAAAAATACATTTTTCAATACAATATAATAAATTGAAATTCCCAACTAAATTTTTTAATTTAAAATACTTTTTTTCATTTCCTTAATTTTGAATTCCTATATAACCCAAATCTATACTATATAAAAAATATTATTTTTTAATTAAATTTAAAACAAAAACAATACTTAGATTTAATCCAAATAGTATTATTTATTTCAATATATATAATATAATATTTTCCAATCGAAAAGTTTTTAACTTTTTATTATATAGTGTTTTAAACTATTAATTAATTATCCTCTAATATATAGAGATTTTATTATTCATCAAGTGCTCCTAAAACTCCTTAATTTAATTTTATTTTTGTTATATTATTTTGGGTTTATATTTATTATATAGTATTTTAATTCTTATATAAATAGATTTTTCCTTATTCTATATAATATAATTAGTATTTATATTTATATATATATTTATTTAATACCAGTTAAAAAGTATAACAAAAGATTATTTATATCTTCTTAAAAATGTATTATTTAAAAATTTTCGAAATTCTTAATAGTACTCATATTTTTTTTGTCTATTATTTAACCTAAATTATTTAGCCAATAATTTATTCCTAAAAGCTATATTTTTGGAAATATAATCAATTTTTTTATTTCTTAATTATTAATTTGCCATTCAAATACTTCATATTATTCTTTTTTTATTTTATAAAAAAAAAAAGAAAAAAAACTATATTTTTATATATTAAAAAAAATATACAGTTTATTCCATAACATTTTTTTAATTCAGTGTTTATTATTATATCATTTATATTTTATAAACCATTTATATATTGTTTTTTATTATTTTAAATTAAAGTATTATTTGTATAATAAACAATTCCTTAACCTATATTTTATTTAATTATTTATTTAAAGATTTTATAAATACTTTCTAATACTAGAATAAAATCTTCGAAAACGCAAAATTATTTTATTGATGTTTCCTTTAAAATTTATTGATAATTATTGTTTAGTTTTTAATTTTCATTTATTTTTAAATGCTAATAATCTTTAAAATCCAAAAAAAATATTTGTTTTTATTTAAAAAATTAAATATTTTGTGTATATACTGCCTATTAAATATAGATTATCCATTAAAATTATTGAAAAATAAAATAAAAAAAAAATTGTTTTTCTTAAATATAAAAAAAATTATTAAAAAAAAAAAAAAAAAAAAAAAATGTAAATAAACAATTAACAATATTTTTTTTTTTATTATTATTATTAAATAAATCAATAAAAAAAATAAAATTATATTAATTCTTTTATTATTATTATATTAAAAAAAATTTTTTCATAATATTTAAAGATTATCATTATTTATATCATCTGTATTAATATTTTATTTTTATTCTATTTAATTTTAGTTAGAATATTATTCATTTTATTCATTAATTATTTATTATTAAGAAATTTATTCATCTTAGTTTTAAGTTTGTGTTTTTTATTCCTATAGTTATAATAATTATTATATTTATTATAATTTTGTATTTGATTCTTGTTTATTTTCTTAATATTATTCTTATTATTAAATTTTTGTTTCTGTATTTTCTTATGATTATTATTATTAGGTTATTTATATTATTTTTTATTATTCAATTTATATATTTTCTTATATTATATCTTATTTTTAATTTTATTAAAAAAGTGACATTTATTATAATTCACTTTGTTGGGAGATCTAATTATCTTAGGATTAATATAATTTCCAAAATTCTATAATTTTATTATCAGCCTATAAATTAAAATTTTTTAAAAGAGTTTTTTCATTTTCAATAATATTATCAAAATCAATATTTGATTAATTCAATATAATTTCATCTTAGTCTATCTATTATTATTAATGAAAAATTAAAATTTCTTGTAAAGAAATAGGAGAAGGTAAAGGATAATCAGTACCTATATAAAATTTTAAAAATATATTAAAACATAATATTAAAAAAATTAATAATTATATATATATATATATATATATATATATATATATATATATTTATATATAAATATTTAAATATTTATTTTACCATCGTTATTTCCTATATTTTCAAATGGAAACCAAAAAAAAAAGATATCATTGTTAAAATAATTTTTAATATTTGCAAATAATCCTTAATTATACATATTTATCTATGGGTTTAAAGCTTTATATATAATTTTTTTTAAAAAAAAAAATACTTATCTTTTTTCTTAATTAGTATTTTAAGGTGATAAACATGGCAAAGATAAATTTATTCCACCTAATGTATCTATAGTAGTCATATTATTAATCAATAGCATACTATGAAAAAATGTAAGACCCAAAAGCATAATACATACAGGATAAACTATTATTGAAGTAAATGTCCAATATACATAAAACATAAAATTATGAATCCAAAAATCATCACTATTTATTAAATAAGTATAAAAAATAAATGATCTATAACAATATTATGTTGATCCAGCCTATATATAATTAAATTGATATATTTTTTTTTTTATGTATTATATTATAAATAATAAGATAATATTCTTAATAGCTATATATATTTATTAAATTTTATTAATGTTTTGATTAATAATATTTTTAAAAAAATAGAAGATAATTAAAATAAATTAATATAATTATATAATTAAGAATTTATATTTATAATTAAAATTTAAAAATTGATATATATATATATATATACTTATATATATATATATATATATATATTTATATATATTTACAGCCATATATAAAGTAAAAAGATAAAATGCTCTACTATTTCTATATCCTACACAATTAGTTATCCAAGGACAATGATGATCCATTTTTAATATACAAGATTTACATTATCGGCAATGTTTTGCTCTTTAAGGTTTCCATATATTACATTCTTTGCATGTTTCATTATTTTATCTTAAATTATCAACTATTTTAGGATCTGATGGTGGTGCAAGCTATTTTTTTTTTTTTTTTTTTTTATATTTTTATTTTTTACACGAGAAACGGGATTGTTTTTTATTATTATACACATATAATATGATATATAGCACAATAAAATAATTATAGTCATAAATATTTAAGAAAAATAATATTCAAAAATGTTATTTTCTAAGGTTTTATTCATCCACTTTATTTTTTTATTTTTTAAGTATTTTTTTTTTATTTACAAAAATTTGTAGTATAAAACAATTAAAGGGCATAAATACTGTAAAAAATCTAATATATATGTTTTATCTGTCTTTTTTTTAACACCTATAAGTATTAGCATGATTATGAATTGTATTATCGTGATTATGGTTACATTTATGTGAGTGATTATGGTGTTGATGAGTACTTTAATTGTTTTTTTGGGATTCTTTGGTACATTAATCGATTTTTATGGTAGTTAGAGGTTATTCTTCTGTAAGTTTTTAATAAGTTTGATTTATACTCATATTATTATTATTATTTTATTTTTATAAAGAGATGTTTTTAGATAGGATTTAATTTTTATTGATTTAATATAAAATATTAAATTATTATTATATTTAAATTTTTCTTTATTTTTTTAAAAAATGAATTAAATTAAAACTTTTTTTTTTTATTATTAATATAAAAAAATGACTTTTTTTGGATTTTTTTTTTTTTATAAAAAATGACTTATTTTACTAAAAAAAATGAGATTTGTATTTTATTTTCAAAAGCTTTTTTTTATTTTAAAAAAAAAATCAAAAAAACAAAACTATAAAAAAAGGAAAAGTATAAAAAAAAATAAAAAAAAAGGAAAAAATAAAATAAATCTCATATATATATATAAATATATAAAAAAACAAAAAAAAACTAAAATAAGAAATAAAATAAAAAAAGAAAGAAAGAGAAAAATAAAAAAATGAGGTAAATAAAAAAAATGAATAAATGAAAAATATTTTTTTTTAAAAAAAAAAAAAATTAGCAAAATCTCATCTGAAACATTAAAATCTACAATCGCTTAAATGTTAACCGAAAGAAAGAAAAGAGAATTTTCCGAAACCATTGAATTACAAATAGGTTTAAGAGATTACGACCCTGAAAAAGATAAACGTTTTTCCGGTTCTATTAAGCTCCCTAATATGCCTTATCCTAACAAAAGAGTAGCCATTATTGGTACTATGAAACATTGTGATGAAGCTAAAGCTGCTAATATTGCATATATTGATGTTGAAGGTTTAAAGAAATTTAATAAAGACAAAAAATTAATCAAGAAATGGTCTAAACCTTTTGATACTTTAATTTGTTCTGAATCTCTTATGAAATAAGTACCCAGATTATTAGGAAACACATTGAACAAAATCGGTAAATTCCCTATCTCAATCACTGAAGGTGAATCAGTCGTTTCTAAAGTAAAAGAATTATAATAAACTGTAAAATTCTAATTAAAAAAAGTGATCTGTTTAGCCACTGCTGTAGGTACAGATAAACTTACTGAAGAATAAATTAGATAAAATATTAATATGTCAATCAATTTCTTGGTCTCTTTATTAAAGAAAGGATGGTAAAATATTAAAACTTTACACATTAAAACTACTATGTCTAAGTCTTATAGAATTTTTGGTTGATTCTTACTTTTTTTTATTTCTTTTGTAGAGATTATTATTTTATAAGTATTATTTATAGCAAACAAAAAAAAGAAAAAAAAAAAAAATGTATTTTTAGTAATTATATTTGTTAAGTTTTTTTATAAAAATAAATAAATATAATATTTAAACTTGCAATGAGTATTATTTTTAAACAAAAAAATATATAAATATATATATATATATATATAATATATATATATATATTTTTATTTAAATATATATGTATTTTTTAATATTTTAATAATATCAGCTTTTGGATTTTATATATTTATTTTATTTTATTTAATATTTATGTATTTTTATTCCTATATTTTTTAAATATTTTCACAAATTATGTAATATAAAAAATTATATTAACGGTATATTAAAAAAAATGTTTTTTGTTAAAAAAAATAAAATTAGTTTTGTATTAAATACATTTTTTATAAACATATATATTTTATTCATATTTATTAATTGTTTGAATTAATTTATTAATTTATATTTATAAACCATGAATTTCTTAAAACCTATAATTTTATTTAATAAATAACATTAAAAAAAATAAAAATACTTAATTAGCATCTGGTCTTTCTTCCGGAAATACATTTAACATTTACGAAATCAAATTTCTAGCCTAATTTGAAACATATTAAGGAAATTCGAATCTTCCATCAATTATTTTTTTATATAATTCCTACTCACAAGATCCTTTAAAAGGGAATTACCCACAAATTAAAACATATAATAGAACACCACAACTCCAAATATCAACAGGCTATCCAAAATATTCTTTTTTTCCTGCAATTTCAGGAGCCATATAGGAAGGTGTTCCACAAAAAGAACCTAATTTTTTACCAGTAAAAACTTTAATTGCAAACCCAAAGTCTATAATTTTTATATTTTTAAAATCATCAATAAGAAGATTTTCGAGTTTTATATCTCTATGTACAGTATTCATATGATGTAAGTATTTAATCCCTTCCATTATTTAATAAAATATATGTTTAGCCTCTTCTTCATTTATTTTTCGACTACTTTTTGATTTCAAGAATGCATATAGAGAATTACTTCCTATATATTCCATTACTAAATTTAGCTATTTTATATTAAAAAATGATGTTAATAAAATAAATATTTAAATAAATATTTAAATAAATATATATATATATATATATATATATATAAATATTTTTATATATATATATATATATATTTAATTTATATTATTTACTGTAGTTTTTCCGTCTAAAACTTTATATAGTTTAATAATATAAGGATTATTTAAAGAGTTTAAAATATCTACTTCCCTTTTAAAATTCTTCATTTTATTTGGATCTAAAAGTTTTTATTTTTCATATATTTTAATTGCTACTTTTTTATTGGTATTTGTGTCTATTGCTAGTTTTACTATTGCATATGATCCACTTCCTATTTGGGCTTGAATTTGGTAATCGTCTAAATTATTTGAATTAAAGTTATTTAAAGTCAATTAATTTGCTGAATTGAAATGAGGAATGTTTTATATATTGTTTATTTATTATTATTATATTATATATTATTATAATGGTGCATTTATATATTAATTATTTTTTATATTATTAGAATTATTTCTATATTAAATTTATTTTTAAACCTATTCAGGTTATTATTATTAATAATTTTTAAAGGCAAAAGCTGGATATTCATTATTTTTAAATTTTTTACTTTTTATAAGTACATTCTCGTTTTTTTAATTTTCGTTTATATTTTTTAAATTGGGATTATTCTCAGTGTCTTATTTAATGTTTTTTGTTTAAATTTTTTTTATAATTTAGTCGATTTCTTTTAACATTTTGCAGTCTTTTTCTTAATTATTTCCTGTTTTTATTATTTTGGCATATTTTACTCTAGAATTACCCTATATACGTCTCTATATATTCAATAAATCATATTTTAAATTTTAATTATTTAATATAATATTATTATTATTTGAAGAACTTCTAGGTCTATTTTAATTAAAATAATATTAATCAGGAGATGCATTATTTGAAACGAAATTTGGTTTTCCGAATTTTAAATTATTATTAATAAGATAAACGTTATTTGAATTATGTATATATATTTCTGTTTCTTAACCTAAACCACCACTATTGACTATATATATATATCCATATATATATTATTATTATTATTTTATTTTTTACATCTATATGGACTATTTGAACCATAAATATTATGCCTTTTAAAAAAATTAGGTCTTTCATGATTTTATTCTTCAGTTTAGATTTTTGGACGGGATAAATTTATAAAAGTATTGTTATTCATTTATTATTATAGTCCATTTATTGCTATTTTTATATATTTTTTTTTTGCTTTTTTTTTAAATTATTTATATTTTTTGATAATTTACTATATTTTTTTATTAGTAGTGTTTCTTGTTTTTTTTCATGTTTTTAAAAAAATTAATTCGAATTATTGTCTTTTATATTCATTTCATTAATATATGTAAAATTATTTTTCATGTTCATTTATTCGATATTCTTTCGGTTTGTTTTTTTTCTACTATTGCTTGTTTATAAGTTGATTTATTAATCCTTTTTGACTTATTTTAATTAGATTTAAATATTTTTTTATTTTTTTTTATCATATTTTATACATTAATCATATTAATTATTGCTTTTTTATTAATAAATTTATTGGGCTAATTATTATTATAGTTTTTATTATTCTAATTCATATAACATCATAATTATATTGTTTATTTTATTTGGTTTATAAGAAAAAAAATATAAATATTTTATTCGTGTGAATTAGTTAATTTATATATTTGTTTTTTTTTTAAAAAAAAAATTATTAATTTTTTTTAAAAAAAAAATTCGAAAATTAAAATGTATATTTATTAATATACATAATAAAAAAAAAAAAAAATTAAATGTATATTGAATAAATATAAAAATTTATAGTATATATTATTTTTTAATTATATTATAAAAAAAAATATTTTTAAATAATGTAAAAAAAAAAAAATATAAGAATATAAATATGTAACAATAAGTAAAAATGGAATAATAATAAAGATTTATATTAAAAATAAACAAAAAATATAAATAAAAAAAATTAAATAAATATATATATTATAAAAAAATATATATATATATATATATATATATATATATATATATATATATATATATATAATTATTTTATTATTTAATTTTTTAAAAATTTTTTTTTTTTTTTTTAAATTATATGAATTATTTTTTTTCTACATTTATTTTCTTAATATTTATTCTTGATTTTTCTATAATTTACACACAAATTTATTTCTATTTTTTGTTTAATGTTAGCTATTTTTTTTATAGTTGATTCACTATATATTATAATTTAAACTATATAAAATATTATCTGACATCCTTTCTTTTGCTTTAGGTAAATGTTTTAAATTATTATGAATATAAATCTTCTTAATTTTTTAACTTTATTCAAACTGATTTTTATAATATTTAGAATATATCTATTTACTGCAATCATCAAATTATCTATTAAATTACATTTAGATATAAAAATATCTTATAAATATTTTTTTTAAAAAATTCTTTCGTAATAATATAACAAATTGCGCCTTATTTTTTTTTTAAATATTCTCATTTAAATAGGGAATATTAGATATATGTTTTATTTATATATTAAATTCTTAATTTCGATTATATATAATAAATAAACATTAAAGTACATCAATTACTTACAATATCCAATACTCCTTGATAAAATCGAATTTATTAATTTACAAATAGGTCTAAGTAAATAATATTATCGATTATTTTTAAAATAAAATAATATCTTCTTATAAATATTTAATTAGAATAGTTTTTTTTATTTTGTTTCTAATTATATTATCGATTTTTTTTATGTATTTTATTCTTGAAAAATTACATATTAGAAAGTATTCATTTATTTAATAAAAATACTATTTAATGTTTTTATATATAAATGCATGTTTTTTCTTATTTTATTCCAACAAAAAAGTTTAAGTTTTTATTAAACTTTTTAATATATATAAATATATATATATATATATATATATATATATATATATATATATATATATATATATATATATTCCCCCTTTCTTATATTTATAATAAATTAATTAAAGCCATAATATTATACGAACTTTTATAAATATTCAAAAGTGGAAAAAAAAAATTAATAAATACATCCATTTTTATAATTTTTCATTAATAATAGACTTTTTAAAAAAAACACTTACCTATTTATTATTTTGTTTAAGTTTTTTTTTAAAAAAAAATTAAATTATTCTCTAATAATTAGACTATACTTTGATATTATTTTTTCTTATAATCCCCAAATCAAGTAGATTATTAAAACCATACTTTTGAAATTCAAATGCATGATTCTTGATTTATTTATATCATAATAATATATTTCATCTTAATAATAATATTAAGATACATACTTTTGATAGAATATTCCGGAAACAAGAAAAAAAAAAAAGCAATAATTATGTATTAATTATATAGAAATGCTTTTAAATAATAATTTAAACATATAATATTAAATAAATAAAATAAATAATATATAAGAATGGATAAGAGGCTTATTAAGAATAAAAGATTATTTTAATATAATAGTTGTAAATTTGAATTTAAAAAATGAAATATGTAAAATACAAAATATGATGATATCATGTTATATATATTTATTAAAAAAATTGTATAGTATAAAATATTAAATAATTATATAAAAAATTTATAAGTATTAAAAATTAATAGATATTATATATAATAAATTTATATTAGTTATATATATTTAATTTAAGGAATAAATTTAAATAAATAAGAAATATATTTAAATATTTAATATAAGAAAATAAAAAAGTATTATAATGTTTAATTTTTTGGTTTATTAATAATAAAAAAATATTCATTTTAAAATATAAATTATACGCAATTCGTAATTATTATTATATTTTATAAAACAAACAAATTATATGGCTATAAATTTTACTTATAAATATCATAAATAAATTCTTATTTAAACAAATATATATAAATTTAATAAAATAACAAAATTATTTTATATATGAATAATTAAATATAAAATTAATTTTTTAATAAATAAAAAGATAATGTGATAAATTTATTAAAATAAAAAATTATTATTAACTTTACAATAAATTACTAATAATGATAATTATATATAATATAAAAAAAATATATGTTTAATTATAAAAAAAAGAACTATGTTTATGAAAATTGATTAACTTAAAATATATAAATTATAAAAAAAATATAAATAAAAATATGATTATAATAAATGTAAAAAAAAAATATCATATGTAAAAATTTATGAATATAAAATTAAAAATAAATATGTTTAATTTAAATAAATCTTAAAATTTATAGAAATTTTTTCTTAAAATAAAATTTTTATTTAAAATAAAAAATAATAAATAAATATCTTTATTTTATACATAAAATAATTATATCAAAAAAAAAAAATTATTTTTAATTTTTCAAAAAAATTCTATATTAATGTTTTCTAGTTTATTTTCTAATTTATGAATAGTCTTTAAATATATATAATAAAATATAATATAAAAATATATATATAATTATATAAATATAAGAATATATATATTTGTATATTTATTATTTATATTTTCATATTGTATATATAAATTTATTTTAATATATTTATTTTATATATTTTTTTACTTTTAAAGTTATTTAAGATTTATTATTACTATATAATTATGTTTATTAGTTATCACTTTA